>NW_026992537.1:0-57132 GCF_028769735.1 Zonotrichia leucophrys gambelii
GGAGTGGAGACTGAGGACAGCAGAGGAGACCTGGGAGGGATTGAAGGGAAGTTTCATAGATGTGGATCCTTTTGGCACAATAGAGAACAGCCAGAGAAAGAAAGAATTAATGCAAAGGGCAGATAGGGAGAGCCAGACAGGACCCAAACAGAAAGGAATTTCCCTGCCAGGGCAGGGCTGTGGTGCAGCATGTCCCCCAGAAGGAGCCTTTGTGTGGGCAGGCAGAGGCAGGCAGTCATGGTCCTCAGTGGGAGCCATTAAAACTCCAAGAAAATTTGGAGTCTAAATTTAACTTTGAGTTCTTTAGAAGTTTTTTGAAGACACTGTCAAGGACTGAGTCTGATGTAAACAACAGCAAAGCCCTGGAGGGTCATTAAAGTTTTCCTAGTCCAGTTATGGAGAAAGATTTCAAAGAGCAGTAATAAAATATACATTCCTTTTTTAAAGGGTGTCTTTGATTAAATTTCTCTTTAGAGCAGAGGTGATTGCAGCATTCTGTGATTGATATTGACCCAGGGTCTCTCCTCAGCAGCTCTGGCCTGCTCACAGAAGCTGTGCCTGGAGCTCTGACCCAGTGTGGACAACCTTGCTCCACACTGCCCAGCCCCATCCTGTCTGTCCTCACTGCCCTGGGCCCCGCTGTGCTAGCAGAGCTGGCTGCACCCAGCCTAAGAGGGGTTTTCCCTTTTTGGGGTTTTTTGAAGCAATCTCAAACTGCTGAGTTTCCCCACTCAAACAGACACACTGCTGAGGTGTGTGCCAGCCCCAGGTGCCACCAAAGGCACTGCAGAGCTGCCCTGGGCCAGCTGTGAGGGTGGATCATCAGCCCAAGCTGCACTGGGCACTGCCAGGGGCTGTGGCCGTGGGCACTGCACTGACCCCACTGCTGGGTTTGGCTGCCACGGCCACCGTGAGAAATGCAACTGTCCTTGGAAACACTGGGGAGGACTGGGACATACTGGGGAACACTGGGAACGCTGTGGGAGACATTGGGACATACTGGGAGTGACCCTGGGGGATACTGTGACATGCTGGGGACAGTGGGGCCATTGCTGAGAAGACTGGGGACACTGGGGCATCCTGTGGATGTCATTGGGATGAACTGGGAGGGACTGGGAATAAACTCAGGTGTATAGGGAGGGACTGGGCTGTACTGGGAGGGATTGGAGGGGCACTGGGCTCGTACTGCGTTCTACTTGTGATAAACAGGGCTGTACTGGGGTTGTACTGGTCTGCACTGGGGATGAACTGGGCTGTACTGGGAGGGACTGGATAAGTTGAATGGGCTGTTCCCGCCTCTACCGCATCCCATTTGCCGAGACTCCCGCCCATCACCGCGAGCAGCCAGTCAGCGCCAGGGATCGGAGACTCGGGAACGGTGCCTACGGTAGCCACAACTCCCGTCATGCCCTGCGGCCTGATTGAGCCCCATTGGAGCCGGGACTACAACGCCCGTCATGCCCTGCGCTCCACAGAACCCCCGGTATCCGCTATCCTTTTGTCCCTTAAGTGTCCCCCAGACCCTCCAGGATCCCTCAGTGCCCCCTCAGCGCCCATTCGGGACCCCCCAAAAGCGTCCCCGGATACCCTGAGTGCTCCCAACCCCATAGATGCCCGGTGCAGCCACTTCTGGGAATTCATCTCCTCTCCTCCCCCGCGGCCCCAGAGCCCCTCAGAACAGTCCCGCGCCTAAAACTCCTGCAGTGCCCCCGCCCTAAAGAGCCCGGTTAGAACTCCCGGAGCTCCCCCCAAGCCCTCCCGAACCGTTTACGTTCCCCCGAGGATCTCAAGTCGCGGCTCGGACGCAGAAGTGTCCGCCAAGTGCTTTCCCGGACCCCCAAACAAAGCGCTGTAGCCACTTCCGGGACTACGGCTCCCATCATGCTCTGCGGCGCATGTCCAGTGCTTTTCCAGCCGGGACTTCATCTCCCGTCACGTCACGCGCCCCTCTAAGAGCCATTGCAGCTGGGCCTCGAACTCCCGTGATGCTCCACGGCCCCGTTTAACTGTATTGCACACCCCCCTCCCGCGCCTACAACTCCCATCACCCCCCGCGCTCCAGCGAGCCCCGTCAGAGCCCCCTAAGGGCCCGCCCGGACCCCAAAGGGCCCCAAATTCCCCTCCCTGACCTCCAAGCGCCCCCCTGGACTCCCAAGTGCTGCCCCGGACCCTGAACTGTCCCTCAGAATCCCTGAGTGCCCCTCCAAGTGCCCACTCGGCTCACCCAAGTGTCATCCAGACCCTCAGGTTCTCTCTGAATTCCCTCTCCAGACCCAAAACTGCCCCAAATGTGCCCCAGAAATGCCTCCACGGACCCCAAAGTGGCCCCTTTTATCCTGTCTTTGAAAATGATAAAAAAGATAACAAAAGGATTTGAAATAGGACTGATTAGCATAAAGAAGGAAAAATCAATAGCTACACTTCTCAATGAATTAATGTTGGGAATTGTGTTACTTAGAACTAATGACCATTAAATTTTTTGCTTGCTGAAAAGCTGTGGATTTTTAGATATAAATAATAAAATTTCTTATTACAAATATAGAATAATAGTATTATAAATAAGAAAAATAGTTATAATTTTCCTAATTCCAAAACTTATATTTTTAAGGGGAAATGCATAATTACTACTATGTTTTGGGATGTCAGTCTGTTAGAGATGGTCCAAGATCCTTCATCTGCCTCACAGCCACCGTCAAGGACGGAGATTGAAGGCCCCCCAAGGACTGAGACTGAGACCCTTCAAATCCTAACCCAGGGGTGCTGGCCTGACTGGAGCGGGATGTCTGCCATGGGAAGCAGGAGGTTTCCCATAGGAACCAGTCCTGAAACAACGGGCCCCGCTCACTGCTGGCACCGATTTGTGCTGTTCAGAACTGGACTGTCTGTGCCTGTTCCCAATGGATTTATTCTCCACTGTTCCCTCCATGTGCTGTCCTGCTCCCCTCCCGGCGGTAGATTATAAAAGAGTTAACCAAAGGCTTTGAGACTCTCCCCGACGTGACCAGACGGATCTATTGGCCAGACCACGAGGATTTCATCTCTCTGTTGGCAGCTATTCCGCCCCTCCGTTTCTCTGTCTCTCTGTCCTTTATCTCCTTTCTAATCCTTTTGTTGCATCTGCTGTGGGCACTCACTAAAAGGTGCATTTGTTTTGGTTAATACTGAAAGTCCCCTGCAGTGTGTCTTTGCACCCTGAGATCAGTGAAACGAACCATCGTGACCCTCCTTGTACCAGGGGATGGTGACATGGCCTGATGGGGTTGCTGCCCACAGCATGTGAACGTGATTTTCTTGGTGGCGACTGCACTGCTTCATCTGCTCTTGCCTTCTGGTGTCCCTATTCCAGAATTGCCTGTGCCACCTTCCTTTCTTATATTGTGGTTCTCTGCAGTTCCTTCAATAGTCAGCCCTTCCTAAGTTCACTCTTGGAATAGGGGATCATCACCTCCCCATCATATCGAGTGCATTTGAATGCACTTGAATGTTTTTTGCCTGCATTCAAAATATGGTCCCTGTTTCTGATTTACTGTGGAATCTCTGTTTGTATTTTCTACCTCTGTCAAGGCGGGGATTTTAGGTACTTGAGATGATATTTGGCGTTCAGATTCAGGTGGTTTTTGTTTCTCATCAGTGACGCAGCCTCACAAGCATGAGTTCTGCAGCCTTTCATCTAAGGCACAAAATGGCTCCCTATCTCTTGTTACAAGGCCTGGATGGGACCAAGGAGACCATGGTGATACTGGGGATCCAAGGAGATCGTGGCGACACCATGGACACTCATGGAACCATGGGCATTGTGACACAGCAGGGCTTCATGGAGCCACGGAGTCAATTGTGACTCTGCCAAACCTCATGGAACCAAGGGCCCATTGTGACACTGAAGAACTTCAGGGAACCAAGAGTCTCTTGTGACACAGGGGGTACTCATGAAACCATGGAGACCATTTTGAAACTTCAAGGCTTGTTGGAACCAAAGGGTCATTCTGGCACTTCTGAGCCTTTGAACCAAAGGGACCACAGTGACACAGTGGGGCTCTGTGGAACCAAGAGGTGGTGGTGACATTGTGGAGTGTCATTGAACCAACTGTCCACGGTGACACTGCAGGGCCTGATGGAATCATGGACACCATTGTGACACTACAGGGCATCATGGAAGCAAGGGGCCATTGTCACACTCTGGGGCCTCTTGGGATCCAAGGGCAGTTGTGATACCATGGAAATTATGGCAGCTGTGGCACCATGAAACCAAGGAGACCATTGTGACACTACAGAGCCCATGGACCTAAGGATTCATGAAGCAGTGCAGGACACATGGAACCGAGGGGCCGTTGTGAAGCTGTAGAACCAACAGAGCCCATTGTGCCACTCTGGGCCCCCGTGGATTCAAAGGTCCATTTTGACATTGCAGGGCCCCATGGAATCCTGGAGACCACTGTGAAACTTTGGGGCCTTGTTGAATGAAGTGTCCCTGCAGGGCCTGATGGAACCAATGAGACCCCATAGAACCAAGGGTCCATTGTGACCCTGTGGTACCAAGGTGTCGTGGGTTGACCCAGGCCAAATGCCAGGCATCCATGTGGGCTGCTCACTCACTCCCCTCTGCAGCTGGACAAAGAAAATTTAATAAAGGGTTCATGGGTTGAGATAAGGACTGGAGGAGATCACTCATTAAATACTGTCCTGGGAAAAACAGGCTTAGCTTAGAGATGTGAAATTCATTTATTACTAACAAAATCAGAGCATGAAAAGGGGAAATAAAATAAGCTCCTCACCTCCCTCCTTCCATCTCTACCTCCCACCCCAGCAGTGCAGGGAGACAGGGAATGGGGGTTATGGTCAGTTCATCACCCATGGCTTCTGCCCCTGCTCAGGGAGAGCAGTGGTTCCCCTGCTTCACCGTGGGTCCCTCCCAAGGGAGACAGTTCTGCAGGAGCTTCTCCCATGTGAGTCCATTCCAGGGGACACAGCCCTCTGCAAACTGCTGCAGTGTGAGTCCATGCCAGGGACAACAGTCCTTCCCAAACTGCTGCAGCATGGGTCACTCTTCCAGGGGTGCATTCCTCCAGGGACAGGCTGCTCCAGCCTGGGAGCAGGGCCCCTCTCTCCATGGCTCTCCTGCAGGGTGCCTGGGTCTCCAGGGCCTGGAGCACCTCCTGCCCCTCCTTCTGCACTGACCTGGATGTGTGCAGAGTTGTTCTTCTTACATGTTCTCCTTGTGCTCTCCTCTGACTAGAGTTAAAATTGTGCCACAATCTCTATTTTGATTTCTTTTTAAATCTGTTATCACGGAGGCATTGCCTCCATTTGTAACTGGCCCAGCCTTTGCCAGCAGCAGGTCCATCTTTGAAGCCACCAGGAATTGACTGTGCCAGACACGGTGGAAGCTTCCAGCAGCTTCTCACAGGAGCCATCCCTGTGCCTCCCTGTGAAATACAAAGCTGTGTTCCATGTCAGGTACATACAGGCAATGTGGTATTTGTGATTGTAATATGTGTGGAAACCGACCATGGGACAGTTATAAAGACAAATTCTAATAATTTCTGAGGAGGTAAAGCATGGAACAAGGCCTTTGAACCTATCTTTTGTTTGTAATTAACCTTCATAAGTCTTAAGTTGGTTTAGGAACATTCGAATTAAAGTGTTAAGGATGTTGCTTTTTGACAGGAACTTTCTGCTTGTAGCTAAGCCTTAAAGAGTTTTGCAATAACCTTTTAAAGTATAATTTTGGAATATTGCTTGTAGTAAGGATCTTTGAAACTATAGCTTAGAATATATAAAAGGAAGCATGCTTATCTCACACCTTAACAAAACTGTGAAAACCAGTCTAAGAAAGGAAGATGAACATCAGCTGAAGGATTTATAGTTTTGACCAAGGGAAGCTGGACATCACTGTTATGAGGTTTATAGTCCTTGCAATTAAAAGGTGGACCCACATCTGGATTCTGGACCACACCATCTGGGAGATTTCTTCGTTCTTTCAGAAACCAAACCACCACCATCTGGGGATACTCCTTTCTGGGATACATCCTGAGAAAAACTAAATCAAAATAGGTATGAAATTGTGACATAAAAATTGGAAATAGAAACTGCTGAGAAAGCTGATGAGCACCCCTATAAATACCTGTAAGCCTCAACTATTGGAGTGCAGTTGGAGGGAAAACTTCCCCCACTGTACCCAGCACTGTATTGCTCACACTTTACCATAGTAATTAATGACTTGATTGCTGCTTGAATATGGGCCTAGTCAAGCTTCTCATTTATAACACTCCTGTGGTGGAAGCTGGGAGAGAAGAAGGGGACGCTGTCCTGTCCCTCAGGGAAGGTGCGGCTCATTTGCTGACAGCCGGTGCCTCCCAGCTGAAAACTTTCAAACTCAGTGTTTTTCTGGGACACAACATTTTTCACAGACTGATTCATGTTTGGTCAGGTGCTTCTCACTGGGATTTGGGGTGCCTGACTCCCCTCACGTGCGCCAGCGGTGTGGGGGATGTGGCTCCCAGAGGCGCTGCCTCTGGCCACAAGCCCGGAGGGGGTGAGGGTTGTGCCGAGGAGCAGAAAGCAGGAACATTGGAATTTGAATCGCGGGGTGGGGTGGGGGTGTTGGAGAGCAAGCATTGCTGACTTTTTTGGGGAAAGAAGACCCGCAGAGCCGGGATGGAGATGCCGGGGAAAGCTTCTCCTTCCCAGCTGCCGGCATGCACTGGTGGTTCTGGGGGGAGCGGGAAAAAGCATTCGGTCACTCCTGCGGCCAAGGCACTGGCAGCACGGTGGGGGTGGGCTGTGGGAACAAAGACCCTGCCCTGCAGGCCAGGTCTGGGCTGTTTGGCCTGACCACCGCCGGGTTTGGGGACTTTGATCCCCCTACCTGGAGCTGGGGCACCGTTCTGTGGAAGGTGGACAGAGCTACCAGCTCAGAGTACTGGAAAGCCAGGAGTCAGACTCAGCCCAAGTGATTCAATTAAGGACAGTAGGCAAGCCATTCCAGAAATTTTCTCAATATTGTTTGATAAATATCAATGGATTTCTTTTAATAGTTATTAGTGATTTTTCTTCAGCAGTTCTTTGTTTCAGGATTCTGCAAGTCTGTTTCAGAACCAAAAGGGACCTTCAGGGATGTCAAAGATCAACACCTTCAGTGACTGGGATTGTACTGGGATACTCCGGGGATCATACTGGGAGCAGCTGGGCCCATGCCGGGGTAGACTGCGATCACACTGAGGGAGACTGGGATCATACTGGGATCATACTGGGACGGAGTAGGAGCCTGTGAGGGGCAATTGAGACCATGCTGGGGGCAAATGGGATATACTGGGAGTGACTGGGATCATTCTGAGGGTGATCAGGAGCAGCTCTGAGAAACTGGGATCATGCAAGGAGCAACTGGGAGGAACTGGGAGTCACTGGGTTCATGTTGGGGGTGATTGGAAGTAACTGGACTTACACTGGGATGAACTGGGATCATGCTGGAGGTGACTGGGATCATACTGGCAGTGTGAGTGCAGCTCCAGTGAGGCTGACTGGGAGTGGTTGTGAGCAAATGGGATCAAGCTTGAAGGAACTGGGAGTGACTGGGAACCTGCTGGGAGTAACTGGAATATGCTGGGAGTGATTGAAACCACAGTGGGGGTAAATGGGAGCAACTGAAACCCATTGGATGATGATGGGAGCAGCTGTGCCTATGCTGGGGTCATACTGGAACTGACAGGCATCATACTGGGAGTGACTTGAAAAGTATTATGAGTATCTGAGAATGACTGGGATCCTACTGGAATCTGACTGGGAGTGACTGGAAAGGTGCTGGCTGTAACTGGAACCATGGCGGAGGTGACTGGGAGCAACTGGGCCCACACTGGGAGTGACAGAGGGTCACTGGGCAGGACTGGAATCATACTGGGAGGATCTGAGAGTGACTTGTGTCATACTGGGGGGGAGTGGGTGCAACTGGGATCATCCTGGGAGCCACTGGGATCCTGACTGGAGGGAACCATGCTAAGGGGACTAAGGACACAACTGGGACAACTGGGTTCATACTGGGAGCAACTGGGACCACACTTTGGGCAACTGCCAGAAACTGGGATCATGCTGGAGGCAACTGGGAGGAACTGGGAAAGACGGGGACCATTCTCAGCTAACCAAAACCTCACTTGGCCATCTGGGATATACTGGGAGTGTCTGTGACCATACTGGGGGGACTGGAGCCACACTGGGAACAGCTGGGACCATGCTGGGGGCAAGTGGGAGTGAGCGGGACAATGCTGAGAGGGACTGGGGCTATTCTACGGACAACTGGGATCATACTGGGAGGAACTGGGAACAACTGGAACTATTCTGGCAGGAACTGGGATCATACTGGGATCACATGGGAGCAGCTGGGTCCATGCTGGGTGAGACTGGGATCACAATGGGGGCAACTGGAATCATACTGGGATTTACTGGTAGTGGCTGTGGGCAACTGGAATCAGGTTGAAAGCAACTGGGAGGAAGTGGGAGTGACTGGGAGCATGCTGGGGGTGACTGGGATATACTGGGAGAGACTGGGAGTCATGAGGATCACACTGGAGGCTACTGGGGTCCTGCTGGCATTGACAGGGAACAACTGGGATCACACTGGGGGCCAGTGGCATAAGGTTAGGAATGACTGGGATCCTACTGGGATTATAGTGGGTGTCAATGGACCCTGACTGGGGTTACTGGGAGCTACCAGGCCCATGCTGGGAGCTCCCTGAACACACACTGGGAGGAACTGGGAGCAACTGGGAATGACAGGATGCATGCTGGTGACAACTGGGATGTCCTGGCAGTGACTGGGATAAAACTGGGGGCACCTGAACCACTCTGAGGTAACTGGGAGTGCCTGGCAATGACTACAAGAATGTTCAGGGCAACTGGGATATACTGGGAGTGCCTGAGACCATGCAGGTGGTGACTGGGACCACACTGGGAATGTGCTGGGGGGAACTGGGACCACACGGGGGGCAACTGGAGGCAAGTGTGAGTGGGGCCCTTCTGGGAGAGACTGGGATCATCCTCGGATCATCCTGGGAGTGAGGAGGAGCAGCGCGATGGCTCCAGCGCTGGGGCTGGGGGTGCTCCTGGGGAGTCAGGGGGGAGTGGGACCCCCGGCACCGGGACCCTGAACCGTCACTGCTAGCACTGGGACCCCCCTGCTCCCCTTATCCTGCACAGGGACCCCCTGAATCCCCCATTTCGGACATCAGGACCCTCTGCTCCCCTTTTCCCGGCCATCCCATGGCTTCCAGCCTCCAGACTTGCTGTGGGCTTGACTCTGGGACACCCTGGAATGCCTTGGACCCCATTCCTGCCTTTCTCAGCCCCCAGCCCCACTTTGTGCAAAACCAGACACCCCCTGAACTCCCCCTTTCCAAACATCCCAGGTGTCCCCACCCTGGTACCTTCTTTTTGGGAAACCCTTGACTCCCCTTTCCTGGGCTCAAGGACCCCCTGGGACTCCCTTCTACCTCTCCACATCCCTGCCCCCCATATCTGTGACCCTGAGACCCCCCTGCACCCCCATTCCTGAGAACTGAGATGCCCTTTTACGCCTTTACCCAGCACTGAGACGCCCCCCTCTCCCTCGGCTGTGCCCTGTCCCTGTCCCTCGGCTCTGTGGGGCTGGAGGTGGCAGCAGGACCCAGGGCAGCCCTGGGGGAGAACAACCCTGAGCCCCAGCTGGGCCAGTTCCCCCCAGGTCACTCCCAGCATGGGCCCTGTGGCTCCCAGTCACCCCCAGGATGCTCCCAGTCACTTCCAGTTACACTCAGTATGATCCCAGTATCATCCCAGTCACTCCCAGTATGATCCCAGCATGGTCCCAGGTGTTCCCATTCACCCCTGCTATAGTTCCAGGCACTCCCAGTATGTTTCCAGTCCCTCCCAGTATGATTCCAGTATGAACCCAGTCACTTTCAGTATGGTGCCATTTCCCCCGGTATGGTCCCAGTCATTCTAAGTTAACCAGTATGATTTCAGTCACTCCCAGTATGATTCCAGTCACTTCCAGATATTCCCAGTATTCTTCCACTAACTTACTTTATGGTTCCTCTGTGATCCCAGTCACTTCTGGTCTCTCCCAGTATATCTCAGTTGCCCCCAGTGTGTTTCCATTCACTCCCAGTCACTCCCAGCAGCTTCCAGCATGATTCCGGTTGCTGATAACCACTCCCAGTCACCTCCAGCATGATTCCAATCACTTCCTGTATATCCCAGTTACCCCAGCATGGTCCCAGTTGCCCTCAGCCCTCTCCTATTCACTTCCAGTATCATTCCAGAATGACCACAGTCAGCATCAGAGTGGTGCCATTTCCTCCCAGTATGATCCCAGTATGGTCACTCCCAGTATGGTCCTAGGCTGAAGCCAGTCTGATCCCAGTTACTCCCAGCATGGTCCTAGCTGCTCCCAGTCTGACCCCAGTTGCTCTCAGTGGCCCCCAGCATAGACCCAGTCACTCCAAGTATGATCCCAGTATGAGTCCACTCTGATCCCAGTCTCCCCCAGCATGGTCCCAGTCAATCCCAGTTTCCCCCACTGTAGACTCAGTCACTGCCAGTTGCTCCAGGCACCCATGGCCGAGATTAGGTTCCACCTCAAAATTCCCTAAATCCAAAGACAGCTCCCAGAAAAAATCTGCCATTCCTGACAATTCCGGCTGGCCTTGGCCTAGTGAGGCTCTCACCTGCCTTCCAAACACTGGGGCTCTGTGCTATGGAAAAGAGCTGTCCTTCTCATCCAGGTGCCCATGGCCAAATTTGAGTTCCACACCCAACATTCCCTGTTGTGACAGACTGGAGGAGATTGCTGGCTCAAAACATTTCATGTGTGTGGCAGAGGAAGGGGCAGGTCCAGCCTTGCCCTGCCCTGGAACCCTAGCCCTGCCCTACCCTGGAACCCCAATCCCTCCCAGAGCCTCTATCCCAGCCCAGCAGTGGCTGCCAGTCCCTGGCACAGCACAGGCAATTGTTGTAGTGTGTTGTAATGTCCTGTTTTAGACTTCCGGGTCCTGGGTCCCTTCCCAGATGTGCTTACACCCCTCTCCCTTCCCCCTTGCCCCCTTGCTGAGTGAGTCCTGTCAATCAGGCTTAACATTCCAGCAAAGACATCGTATGGTTGGTCAAATTCAAAGGATGCCCCACAGGCCCAGAGGTCATTGGCCTGTCTAGGTGTCCCTCGCCCCTTGAGACCCCGCCCCCCCCACCTGGTTGGTGGCTCACCTGTCCCCTCCCCTCCCCACCCCCTGAGCTTAAAAGGTGAGTCCAGCCATGTGCTCACTATTCTGTTGGAGGTCTCCCCAAGATTCAGACCTCTGTAACCATGGAATAAACCACTGCATATAACCCTCCGGCAGAATCCTCTCCTTTTTACTCCTCACCTTTGCCTGAAGTCTTCTTCCTGAGGTAATGGAGTTCCTAACAAGCCTGGACTTGTTTAGTGCCTGGCTGCAATCACCAGCAAGCTAAAGCACCACAGAAGCCACCTTTGGCTCAGCAGCGAGGGTCACACTGGCCCAGGCACAATCTAACTGGTAATATTGGGATTCATATTCCAATAGGCAATGCTCCACAGCCACCTCTGCAGCCCCAGCCCAGCTCCTGAGGGACCAAATGAGCCCAAGGCCCACCTGGGGGAAGGGCCCAGGGAGACCAAGGGGTATTGAAGGCTGACCACAAGGCAAGCACACATCTTGGCCCTACCTGCTCTTGGAATTTCTATGTGAGCAGTGCTGGAATCCAGGAGTTGGTAGCTCTGTGTGTGTGCTTCTCTGTATCCTTTTTGTCTTTCTCTGTTTCTAATTCCCTCTTCTTGCAAATTTTGATTAACCTAAAATTGAAAAGGCTTAGAGTTTGTGAGATTGAATGGGCCAAATTCATTCTTTGAGAAGTGTTTTTTGTTTTTTGATTGAATGTCCTATTAAACCTTTTGCGAAAGCTTCTCTGATTTTCTAAATTTCCCAGTAAAGTCTAGTTTGCTGTTTTGAGCTCCTGAGAATCTCTTGTTAGTATTTCTCCAGGGAGTCCAGCTCAGAGGACACAAACAACTCAAATTCCTTTTAAATGTCTCCTTGAGAGACTTGTTTGTGGAATGGGGGTCAGGGCTTGTGTGTCCTGCTTGGCCCAGCCCACGCAGGGCTTGCCCAGCCACATTCCACACTCCATTGCCCAGCTGGAGCCGCTGGTGCCTCTGAGTTGTGCTGCCCCAGCCCTAGGGACGCTCTCCTTGTCTGCCCATTGCCCAATGGTCTCTGGGCAGGGATGGCCTGAGTGGGGGCTGCTGACATCCTCAGCAACTTGAAGGCTGCTGCTGAATTTTCCTGCTGCAGAGGCTTGTTTGGCCTTCAGCTCTTCAGTTCAGGAATTCAGTGTCCCCAGGGCTCATTAACATTGTGAACACCTGAACAAGCCAAGCCTCTGGGAATAATTTGATTTAATTTCCAAATGTTTTGTGGTTAAGTAAATCTCAGTAGTGTATTCAAAGTGAATACATGATATTTAAAAAGATAGCGAGAATAGATTTTTTAGGTCTTGTTTAGTTTTCTTTTCCTGTTCATAAATTGATATATGCAGTCTCCTATTGTCACTGAATCCAAGTACCTCCTCATGCAGTTGGAATAGATATGAAAATCAAGACCCTTCATGGCTGACAATCAACCAGACTCTGTCCCTACACCCACCCCACCATTTCCCCCATCCAAGCCCTGGCACTCAGAGCAGCCTTGTGCAGATCTGAGCTCCCTCCAGCCCAGGCTGCACCTGCAGCTTTCAGCTCCTTGGCTCCAACTCCCACCTGCTTTCCTGGGAGAAGGAGCGACACAGAGGGATCTTCATTTCTTGTCAGCCAACAAAGCCAAAGGAAGGCACAGCTCCATCAAATGCAAAAGTCATTCCTCTGCTGGATATTAAATCTACTTTCCACAGCAGACAGTCCCACAGAAATGGAAAACACCTTCTGTGCCCAGCACAGATCTCAAGGTCCCCTGAACTCTCCCTGCCCTGATTCTGCCCAGATTTGCTCTTTGCATACGTGAATCACAGGCTGAAGTCAGGAGCTCCCTCCATGGCCAGGGGGAGGAAAAGAGAGAAAGGGGATGAAGAGCTCTCCTGTGCAGAGCCAAGGTCCAAGTGCAGCCCCTGCAGTGGGAACCACAACTCATCAGGTTTGTGTCCTTTGGGCTCAGGGCCTGGTGACACTCAGAGGTACAGAAAGGTTTCTTGCCAACAAACACAAGTTGAACATTTGAACAGTTTAATAACCATCACAGCTCTTCCCTCAGCTCACTGTGATGTCCCAGCAGCATCTGACATGTCTACCATCCCCCAGGGATTTCTGTACAGGAACAGTTTTAGACAAAGACATACGATAATTCTGTCATAGACATAAACACAATTAAAATTATGATTAATGATATATTTATTTTAACTTCAGAATGATTGGGCAACTTCCTGCAGCTCACAGCATGAAACCAATCAGTTGGGTGGGCCCAGAGCAGCCTCCTCTCTGGGGCACTTGCTTGTTTGCAATGCCTTGCACAGGCGCTGGCCCTGCCCCACAAGGCCTGGCCTGAGTCCTGCCCCTGCACGCTCAGCCAGGCTGAGATGGACACTGATGGTTTCTGGGTCAGGCTCTCAGAGCCCGGCCCAGCTCCCTGCAAGCTCTGCCAGCTGCCCTGAGCTCTGGCCAGCACCAAGGGCCTCTCCCCAGCCCAGCCCAGCCGGCTCTGGCCCCACAGCTCTGCTCAGGCCAGGCTGCTCTGGCCACTGCCCCACAGCCTCAGTCCCTGGCAAGGGCACAGCAGCAGCTGCAGCTGCCACAGGACTCAGCCCCAGCCATGGGGGAAGGGGCTTGGCCAAAGCCAAAGGAGGCTCCCTGGCTGCCCTGCTCCCCTCAGGCTGAGGTGCTGAGAGCTCTGCAGCCCCTGCTGCCATCCCATCTGCCCAGGGCAGCACAAGAGCCGCAGCCTTGGGGCCCTCAGGAGCTGCTCCTGCTCCAGGCCCAGGGCCCATCCCAAAGCTGGGGCAGCCACAAAGCTGTGCCCATTTCTGTTCATTGCTGCTCTGATGGGGATGGATCCTCAGCCACTTGGAGGATGTTGATGAATTTTACTCTTCCAGAGGCCTCTTCTATCTTGAGCTCTTTATTTCAGGAATTTAGTGAGAAAATCACAAAACATTTGTTCAAAACACCTGAACGAGACAAGCCCTTGAGAAAAAATTAGGTTTTCAAATCTTCTGTGGTTAATTAGACAGACTTCAGAAGTTAATTCAAAGTTAATATATTGTATTGGGAACAATGCAAAGTGAACAGTTTTTTCCTGTTTTCTATTCTTGTATATAGATTGATATCAGCAATGTCCAATTGATATTGACCCAGAGAACCTTCTACTACAGCCTGAGTAGGCATGAAGATCAAGACACTTCATGGCTGACAATCAATCACACTCTGTACCCACCCCCTCCCCACCATCTCTCTCATCCAACCCCTGGCACTCCTATGGATCAGGAATGGTATGGCCAGCAGGAGCAGGGCAGTGATTCTTCCCCTGTGCTCAGCACCTTGAGTGCTGTGTCCAGTTCTTGGCCCCCAATTTAGGAAGGACATGGAGGGGCTGGAGTGTGTCCAGAGATGGGCAACAAGGCTGGTGAGGGGTCTGGAACACAAGTCCTGTGAGGAGCGGCTGAGGGAGCTGGGGTTGTTTATCCTGGAGAAGAGGAGGCTCAAGGGAGACAAGGCAGTGTCAGGGCACAGGTTGGACTTGATGATCTCCAAGGTTTTTCCAACCTTGCTGATTCTGGGATTCTCTGGAACCACCCAGACTGACAAATTTGCCTGACTTCCCTCTGTCAGGGCCTATTTTGGGTGCGTGCCACTCATACAAATATTCCCTCCGCACGCCCGGAGGGGGGGGGGGGGCCCTTTATTCCCCCTTGGGAGATGACTCACTCACGCTGATTCCAAGCTCCGCCCCCTATTCCCGGCCGGCTCCTTCGCAGGAGTCCGGAACCGCGGTACTGAGAGGTCCGCTCTCGCTTCGAAGGTCCGGCTGCTGGCCTTCGTCTCATTCACACACACGCGCACGTCTCCCGCTCCCGCCACCGGCTTTCTCACCAATCCGGTGCTCCGGTGCTCCTCTGCGTCGCTGCTCCTGAGCCGATCCCTCTGGTCCTGGTAGCCAGCTGTCCTGAAGTCCAAGATGGCCAGTCTTGAGTCTTCTTGCGGCGTGGCTATTCCGGACGAGCGCCCCCAGCTGAAATAAACAGGGCCAGGAGACTTCTTCTCCTTTTTAATGCCTTTATTAAAAGTGATCAGCTCAGGATTGGGCGGCTCGGCAGGGCTGCAGTCCCCGTCGCGTCTCCCAGGGCGACTCAGAGGAGGAGGATATGTGCAGCTCCGCCCACTAGGGGCAGAGCCGGGGATCCAGTCCTCGTGGGAGCTTTAGGGTGTGTTGTCCCCGTCAGATGTTATTTTCCCTGGCTCGGTCTCTTCTGGTCCCGGCGTTGGGAGCACTCCTGCTCAGGGCGAGAGGGGCTCCGAAGGTGTTCAGCATCTCTGCAGGCTCAGCACTTGGCTCCTCATGTCCAGACATCACTTTAGTCTCTCAACTCTTATTTGGCTCGTTGTTTTTGGGGTTTTCTTGTTGCATCTCGAGTCGGGGTCCCACAAAGCATTCTGGACTTTGGAGTCACTTTGCATAACCCCCCCCACCCTCTCAAGTGTCTTCTCTATGTTGTAAGAGAGCACAGCCTCGGGGGAAGGGTCCACCGCACCCAGCCAGGCTTTTTACTAATACAAAAGAAGAGATAAGCCTTAACGACCCGGTATTACAATAACAAAGCACTAAGTACTTTGGCAGAGACAGAGACCTGGCTGCTTCCCTGTAACTCTTTCTCAAAAAAAAATATTAACTGAATTTTTGTTCATAACAGTTGGCAGCTCCATGAGGACACTCTGGAACGCTGTCCTGGGCTGTGCAGTGCACTGGGGATGGATCAGCCCCTGCTCTGCTGCTCCTTCCCATCTCCCCCACGGCCCTTGCAGAGCCCCAGCCATGCTGTTTGCCCCCAGCCTGCCCACGGCCAGCCTGGGGCTGCTCACGGGGCTTTTCTGTGCTGAGCATTGGCCTGGCTGTGTTCTTGAGAGAGCCTGGGCAAGGAGCCTGGAGCCCCCAGGCCCTGGGCTGAGGCGTCAGCACTGCCCCAGCAGTGCCCATGGCCTGTCCCTGCTGCAGCCCCGGCACTGCCACCCCCAGGGCTGTGCCCGGCCCCGAGAGCACTCAGGCCCTGCAGCAACACCCGGGCCACCAGGGCAGCGGGGCAGGGCCACGGCAGCAGCACTGGCAACACCAAGGGCTGCTGCTGCTGGGCACAGCTGCTGGGCCAGCACTGATCTGCCCCCAGCTCTGCACACAGACATTGCTGCTGCAGCTCCTGAGAAGGCAACAAAAATACATGTCTGCAGAAAACTCTGCTGGGAGATCCTTCATTTCCTTAAAGTCACTGAGAGCACAGCCCCTTGTTGACACACTTTGTGGCCACAGGGAATGTGAAGAGAAACAAAATGAGAAATTGTACAAACAATGACATTTCTTTGTAGATAATATGAAAAACCAAAATAAGGGATAAAATACTCCACAACCAAACCAACAAGAAGTATCATGTATGAGTTTTATTATTTTTTTCCAGCAGTTTAATGTTTCTGATACCATCCAGTCATCAGTGCCCACACTGCAGCCTTGAGCTCCGGGTTCCTCAGGCTGTAAATGAGGGGGTTCAGGGCTGGAGGCACCACTGAGTACAGAATTGATAGGGCCAGATCCAGGGATGGGGAGGAGATGGAGGGGGGCTTCAAGTAGGTAAATATGCCAGTACTGACAAACAGGGAGACCACGGACAAGTGAGGGAGGCAGGTGGAAAAGGCTTTGTGCCGTCCCTGCTCAGAGGGGATCCTCAGCACAGCCCTGAAGATCTGCACATAGGAGAAAACAATGAACACAAAACAACCAAAACCTAAACAGGCACTAACAGCAATGAGACCAAGTTCCCTGAGAAAGTTGGAGCGTGAGCAGGAGAGCTTGAGGATCTGTGGGATTTCACAGAAGAACTGGCCCAGGACATTGCCATGGCACAGGGGCAGGGAAAATGTATTGGCTGTGTGCATGACAGCATTGAGAAAGGCACTGGCCCAGGCAGCTGCTGCCATGTGGGCACAAGCTCTGCTGCCCAGGAGGGTCCCGTAGTGCAGGGGTTTGCAGATGGACACGTAGCGGTCATAGCACATGACAGTCAGGAGGGAAATCTCTGCTGAGGTGAAGAACATAAAGAAAAAGAGCTGAGCAGCACATCCGGAGTAGGAGATGTTCCTGGTGTGCCAGAGGGAATTGTGCATGGCTTTGGGGACAGTGGTGCAGATGGAGCCCAGGTCGCTGAAGGCCAGGTTGAGCAGGAAGAAGAACATGGGCGTGTGCAGGTGGTGGCCGCAGGCTACGGCGCTGATGATGAGGCCGTTGCCCAGGAGGGCAGCCAGGGAGATGCCCAGCAAGAGGCAGAAGTGCAGGAGCTGCAGCTGCCGCGTGTCTGCCAATGCCAGCAGGAGGAAGTGCCTGATGGAGCTGCTGTTGGACATCTGAGCTGTCTTGGCATGGGGATCTGTAAAGAAATAATAATGAAATATTTTTCTTTGAGACGACTTGAAATATCCCAGCACAGTCTGGGGGCACTTTCCCCCTACTGCCTGCCCAGGGCTCTGCTGCCTGGAGCTGTCCCTGCCAGCAGCTGCTTCCCTGTGCCCAGAGCTGGGCCCTGCCAGTGCTTCCAGAGTCCAGCCCAGCCCTGGGGGCTCAGCTCTGCCCTGCAGACCCCTCCCAGCTCTGGCACTGCCCAGGGGCAGCTCTGGCTCTGCACACTCTGATGGCAAAATCAGAGCAACCCTGAGGAGGCTGGAAAAGTGACAATGATTCTGCCTGGGATGGGCGCTGTGCTGATTTCTTTCACTACCTGATTTGTTTAGATCAGAAATATTTTTTTTTTTTAATTTGCCTCAAGCTGAACTGAAGTGAATATCTATGGTCAATTTCCCAGTCAGGTAACCCACAACAATAGATTAAAAAAGCAGGACTTCCCCTTTCCTGCAGCCCCTGCCTTGCTGTGCTCCCTGTATAATATTCTTGGAAATGTTCTGCAGTTAAATACCATGCTGAGAGCAGTCCTGAACAATGCAGCATCCTCCCCTCACAAGGAGAACACTTCCAAGCCTTACCAGCTGTCTCCTCCCACCCAGATCCTGTCCCCCAGTGCTGGGAGCAGCTACCAGGGCTGGCTGAGAGCATTCCCTGGCAGCAGCAGAGTCCCTGCCCCAGCACAGCACCCTGGGCTGCAGGACCCTGCTCTGCAGGACAGCCCTGGGCACCCCTGGCTGCTCTGCACAAGAGACAATCAGAGAATGTACTCACAGGGTCTGTAGGCATTGGAATGTTCCAGCTTCAGGAGATCACTCCAAGAGCTGCAGCTGCATTGTCCTGCAGCCAGAGGTTCCTGTGCCAAGGGCTGACAGTGATTCTGCCCCAGGCACTTCTCAGCACCTTCCCAGCCCTGACTGATTGAAGCTCTCTGTGCCTCTGTGCTGTGCCCAGGGTGGCTGCAGGCTGTGCCCCAGCCCTGATGGGCTGGCAGAAGAGCTGCTCATCAAGAGAAATGTGCTTCTGAAGCTCTTCTTGGTTACCAGGAGCTGCCTCTGTGCCAGGAGCCCAGCCCAGCTCAGCAGCACAGATACAGCACAAGGACTTTAATGAGCCTCTGGGGCTTTGTGCTCAGGCCCTGAACATCAGTCCCTGAGAGGGAGCTGAAGAAACCTCACCAGCACTCCAAGTCAGAATCCAACTCCAAAGTTTCTTGAAGTTTTAATGGGTCCCACTGAGAGACGTGACTGAGAAAGTGTCCCCAGGCCCCAGGCAGAGCAGAGAACTGCAGGCAGTGATGACAGGTGGGGACAAAGAGAAGCCAAGTCTTGGTGCCCTGGGGCACAGCAGGGTCTGTGCCACCAAGGGCTGTGAGGAGACACCTTGTCCTGAGGCCCTGGGGCCTCCTGGCAGAGCCCCAGCCAGGCTGGGCACTGTCAGCCCCTTGTCCTGCCCTCAGCATCCCCCCCTAGCCCACATCCCAGTGGCCTCAAGTATCTGCTGGAAGGAGTCCCTGGGGAGCCTTTGCAGAAATTGCTCTGGGGTCTCCTTAATGCTCCCATGGACTACAGGTTTTTCAAAGGACTTTGGGCTTGGCTTTTGCCTTGGAGTCTCTAATCATGGACTCAAATTATCTGCTGCAATTAATCCCTGGAGAGGCTTTGTCAGTAACAACACTCAGTGGGGCTCCTTAATACTTCAGGGTTCTTCAGTTATTTGAGCTACTTGGTGTTTCCCTTTTGATACAGACTCTATGAAAAAGATTGTGCAGTCACAGCCTCCAATATCTCCTTTAGTTAGTCCCTGGAGAGCCTTTATCAGTAATGACACTCAGTGGGACATTTATGCTTCAAGGTACTTCAGCTAGTTTAAGGTATTTGGTGTTGCCTTTTGGATACAGACTCTGTGAGAGGTTTGTGCAATCATGGCCCCAATTATCTGCTTTAACGAGTCCCCTGAGAGCTCTGTACTGACACTCAGTTGGGTTCATTAATGCTTTCAGATACTCAAGGTTTTTAAGGTACTTTGGATTTTCCTTTGCACTCTGAATCTCTGAGAGGTGTTTTTTCCAATTCTGGCCTTCAATTCTCTCCTCCAAGGAGTCCATGAGGAGCCTGTGTTGGCGATGGACCTCAGTGAAACCCATTCATGCTTTGAGACACTTTGGTGTTTTCTTCTGACTTTGACTCTTGGAAAGGTTTGTGCAATATCCTCTCAGGCCCTGAGGTTCAAGTGCTCAGCTCCAAATGCACCACAGGGCTCATTAGGATCAAGCAAGTCCTGACAAACCATGGTTCTGCCTTGATTTCCCTCTGCTCTTATGCAGTTCATCAGGCAGATTTCCTTTTACAGTTGTGGAGAAATATTTCAAAGAGCTTTTAAGTAATATGTAATCCTATTTTAAAGAGTGTATTTTATTACTGCTCTCTTTGCAGAAGAGCTGATTGGAGCATTAAGTGATTTATATTGATGTAGGGCTGCTCCTAAGGAGGTCTGGCCAGGTCAGTGAAGTTGTACGTTGCAGCTCACCTAGTGTGGACAACCTTGCCTCACATTCCTCAACCTCATGTGAGAAACCATTTTCATTTTCAACAATTTAAATTATTAAGATCTTTTCAAAATACAACAGAAGACTTAATAAAGAAAATGACACATCGTCGGGAGCAAAGGATTCCGTCACCATGTGCTTATCTACAAAATAGATGTTCTGTCTTTTATACCTCTAGCCCCTCACAATGTCTTGTCAATTGACTCCTTGTTCACTGTCCAGTGGTGGAGATCACTGTCTTACACCTTGATTGGAGGTCAGGTGCTGCCTAAGTAACAAGCCAACCCTCCCAAATGCCCCGACTACTGAGGCCATCCTGTGATAACAATGCAAGGGGGAGGAGAAAGATAACTACCCATCTAGAAAACTTCTCTTAACATATATTTAATATTCACTCCTTAACTGTGAGAGTCAACCATAGAATTACTCATCTATAACAAACCCCCCTTTTCTTTTTGTATAAGTAATTATGCTCGAACAACTAAGTAAAAAAAATTCTCTCTCTCTTGAATGAGTCATACCAGCATCTGTTGATGTGGGCAAGGACAGTGGGAACAGCAGAAAAAATCTCAGGTTTTCCTTAGACACACTTATTTGGAATGAACAAAAGGGCATCACAGAGGTCCAGTATGGCTTTGATTCCCATCTACCGTGCCTATATACCCATAGTCAGTGCTGCTACCCATAGTCAGTGTATCTTAGGGGTGAGTACAGAGGCCAACTCGGTCCTGCCCTCCAGTTCCTGTTGAATTAAAAGACAACTGAGCAATGACAGAGGTCTGGTATGGCCTTTTGTTCCCACCTTACCATGCCAACAGGGTTTCTACCCACAGCAGGGCTATGGAGCCTTCTTGGTAGTGAACAAAGGGGCCAACCCAATCTTGCCCTCTATTCCTTGTCTTACTTCTTAAGGATGCTGCCTCATTACCTTTTACAGTCCCTTGTGTACTTCTCCTCAACAGATGCTGGTAATTCTCACCCACTAAAACAGGAAGACAGTTCTCAAGCTGGTTGGTGGAAGCTTGACTCTACTTTTTGGTTGTCTTGGTGTTTTCCTGCTTGTCTTTCAGTCTCTGCTTGAGAGTCAGTCTTGTTTCACCTGGCCTGGATGTTACAGTCCACTCTTTGGGTTCTTCTACTGGGCCTTTGACTCTGTTGCCATGAGTCCATCCCCACTCTGCAGTTCGCATGGCTGATTCGGTGGTGAGCAGTACCTGAATGGGACCTTCCCACTGAGGAGTTAGAGGCTGATCTCTCCATGGCTTAATCATCACCCAATTCCCAGGATTAATATTATGGATTCTGAAATCCAGGGTGGTTGTTTGAGGAATTGCCCCTTTATGTCTTAACCCTTCTAAGGTTTGTGCTATAGACATTACTTATTTCTTGGCATTGGCTTCCCCTTCCTCATTGGTGGCAAACTTCTGGGGTCAGGTCAGGAAGGGTAACCCAAACATCATTTCATAGGGTGACATCCCTAGATCTGACTGGGATTGGGTTCTAATTCTTAATAAGGCCAAAGGGAGACATTTTATCATGACATTTGGGTTTCAATCATTAGCTTTCAATCATTAACTAGAGCTCTTTTAAGAATTTGATTCATTCTCTCTACCAACCAGAACTCTGTGGATACCATGGAGTGTGTAATTCCCATTTTATTCCCAGGGCCTGAACAACTTTCTGCAATATCTTCAATGTGAAATGAGTTTCCCAGTCTGAATCAATCCTGTTTGCCATCCCATATTGGGGAATGACTGATTCTAGAAGTGTTTTACTCACAACACTGACACTGGCTTTCACAGTGGGTACCACCTCTACCCAATGAGTCACGTGATCTACTATCACAGGCAAAAACCGTTGTACCTGGGGAAGCTCGGTAAAGTCTACTTGGATGTTTTGGAAGGCCATAAGGCTAGTTCTTGCCCTCACCTGCATGTTTTCCTCATGATTTTCTTATTCACTTGTTGACATATCACACACCGTTCAGTTACTTGCTTAGTTATTCTGAAAATTCCTATGCAGGAATTTCCTATCCAAATTCCTATCCAAATCCCTTAGAAACTGATCACTTAGCACTTGTGTACCCCAATGTGTTGTTCCATGTATGCCTTCTAACATTTTCCTGGCAAGGGGTTTATTCAATATTTGCCTCCCACCTGCTCATCTCCACTTCCCTTTGTTTTCTTTCTTGACTCCTATTTCAATGAGTTCTTCCTCTTCTGTCCCACTGAATATGGGGACTTTTTGCATTTCTTTTATGGGTGTTAATATCATTATTAGTTTATCTGTCTCTGATTTAGTTGCATTTTTAGCTTCAAAATCAGCTAAATTGTTCCCTCATGCCTCCTGAGTTGCCACTTTTTGATGCCCTTTAACACAGACCACTGCTACTTCTTCTGGCAATTGCAAGGTTTCTAACTCTTCTAAGACAAAAGTTTCATGAATCAGTCCTTTCCTTTTGAATTTATTAGCCTCCTCTCTTCCCAAATTTTTCCAAAGTTATGCACTATTCCAAAAGTGTATATTGAGTCCTGTATATATTGTTCCCCTTTTCCATGCTAATGTTTCCAGACTTCGTTTTAGGGCACACAACTCACACACTTGTGCTGACCAGTTGGAAGGTAATTTTCTCTTTTCTATGGCCTCTAACCCTTCATGCACTATAGTGTACCCCAATACTCTATGCCCCTTTATTACCCATGAAGATCCATCGATGTACAATCATTTTCCACCTTGTAGTGTTTGATCTGTTACGTCCTCTCTTACTCTAATTTGATAGTTTATAACCTCTAGGCAATTATGTATTAGTTTCTCATCTGTTTCTCCATCCAAAAACTGGGCAGGGTTGAGTTGGTTACTCATGATTAGCTCTAAACCATTATCTATTAAGATGTCTTCATACTTTAGCCTTCGGGAATCAGTGAGTAATTTCTCAGCCTTTTGGCTCAGGATACTCCTTACTGATTTTGCGATATATATATATCTTCAATTTTCCCCCAAAAGGTTAATTTTTTGCTTTCTGCTACGAGTATGGCAGTAACTGCCACGGCCTGAATGCAGGTTGACCATCTCCGGCTGACAGGGTCTATAATTTTGATTAAATGGCCACTGGTTTCCTGGATCCTCCCTAGTCCTGGGCTAATACTCCACGTGCTACCCCTTTTTCCATATCCACAAACAGATAGAAGGCAGGAAGGCTCAGTGCTGGTGAATTGACAATGTTTTGTTTAAAGCTTCAAACTTTTGTTCATCATCTTTTCCCCACCTAATCTCTTCTTCCACTAACTTTTCATACAAGAACTGGATGGCCTGCATGCATCCTTCAATCCATAGCCTACAATATCCCAACAAGCCTAGAAACCTTCTGACTTCTCTCTTTGGTTTTGGCAGTGGCAGTGAGACTATCCCTGCAATTCTCTCAGGGTTCAGCCACCAGCTCCCTTGACAAATCACATGTCCTAGGGAATTTTGCTTCCCTCTCTACAAATTTGAGTTTCCCTTTTGATACCGAAAGTCCTTGGTCCCTCAGAAAATTTAACAACACTAAGGTGGATTCCCAAACTTCTTTTTCTTCGTGTCCTGTGAAAAGGAAATAATTTACATAGTGGATGAGCTTTATCTCAGGTTTGATGGAGAAGAATTGTGTTACTTCTAGGGCTTGACCGAAGAGGTTAGGAGATTTGGAAAACCCTTGGGGTAACCTAGTCCACCAAAACTGTTTCTTACTCCCAGAATCAGGGTCCTCCCATTCAAAAGCAAATATATCCCTGCTTTTCTCTGCCAGTAGACCTGCCGAAAAAGCATATTTTAGGTCTATGACACTAAACCACTGGTGTGCTGGGGGGATATTACTCAGTAGTGTAGAGGGGTTAGGCACTACTGGGTACCGATTTGCTGTTTTGTTCTTCACTTCTCTCAAATCTTGGACGAGCCTGTAAGTCCCATCTGACTTCTTTACTGGTAATATGGGTGTATTATGGGGGGACACATGGTTCTAAGGCCTCATCCTCAAGTAGATCCTCGATCAGTGGCTGCAGTCTTCATCTCCCTTCCAGGGAGAGTGGGTATTGTCATACACAGACTGGATAGCTGTCATCAATTAATTTTATTACTGTAGGTTTCATGTTCAATTTGCCTCAATTTTATGGTTTTGCCCACACCATCTCATGAATTTTGCCCTCATCCTCTTCCCTTATTCAAGAAGTTTAACTACCATTTTTCCTTCCTCTGGGAGTATTAAAATGCTTAGCTGCACTTGTAAATCTCACCCTAATAGATTGCATCCTGCTTCTGGAACTAATAGAACATCCTCAATTCCTATTTTATTTGTTCCTTCAAACTTTATTTGCATTATAACTGAGGCTTTGAACCCTCCTTTAGCACCTACTACTTGCACAGTATCTTGACCCTTTTTGCACCCCTTTGGGATTCTACAAACACAAGTACTTTCAGCCCCTGTGTCTACTAAGAATTCAAATTCTTCCTCCTGGGGATCTATTTTTAAAGTTATCAAAGGCTCCTGATGGTACCCAGGAGGTAGAGCCGCTGACACCCCTAGTCTTCCATTTCTCCTTTTTGCTCAGTCTCATAGATCCTCGGCTCCTTTTCCTTCTGGGGGCAATTCTTTCTGATATGCCCATTCTCTTTACAGTAAAGGCAAACTGGTCATAGTTTCCCCTGTTTCCCAAACTCTCCTTTTTATGCCCTGTCCCAAGGAGCTGAATCTCCCCTCCATCTATCTTCCTGCCTTACCTGGGTTGTTCTTTAAATGCTGGTTTCCTTCCCTAATGGCAGTTACCACTACCTTGGTTTTTGTCTTGATCTTCTCTTAGTCCCTCTTTACATAGACTTTCTGTGCTTCCCTTAACAGATCCTCTAACCTGCTTTCTTGCCAACCATCTAACTTTTCTAACTTTCTCCATATATTTGGCAAGGCTTGAGTGACAAAATTTATCTTTAGTTAGACCTGTGTGGCCACTGTATCAGGGTCAACCCCTGAATATTGCCTCATATTCCTTCTCAGTCTTTCTAGCCACTCTGTTGGGGTTTCTTCCTTCCTTTGCTGCTCATCAAAAGCTTTACGAGCATTTTAATTACATGGAGCTGTCTCTTTGATACCTCTTATAATCAATGTTCTATATTCCTCCATGTCTTGCCTCCCCCCAGTGCTATTGTGGTCGCTGGTGGGGTGCATTATGGGCATTTTCAGATCTCCAGGAGGTCCTTGCACATGCTCCCTTTCCCATATCCGTATCTCAGCCACTCGGATCATCTGTCTGTCTTCTGGTGTGAATAGCATGGTCATGATTGATTGCATCTCTTCCCATGGGCCCTAGAGACTGGTCTAACAGTTCCACTAATCCAGTGAGGTCCTCTAGTAATCCTTTCAATTATTTCTTGAACATTCTCATGTCAGAAGAACCATGAGGCACGGTTACAAATCTAATTCCTCCCTGCACCCCACACAGGGGTACTTCCCTGAGGGGATATAATCCCGCTGCTTGGTTCCCATCCCCTGATCTGCTTTCCTCTCCTTGTGCCACCCTGTTTCTGGTATTTTGACTAGGCCCATCTATTACAGCGACCTGAGAAGGTCTCCAAGGTGAGAGAAGGACGAGAATCTTGTTTGATGATCAGAAGGCTGGATTTATTGATATATGATATATAATACTTTATTACTATACTAAAAAGAATATGAAGAGAAGTTGCAGAGGCTTGCTAAGCTAAGAATAGAACAGAAAGAATGAATCACAAAGTTCTGTATCCAGGGAATCTGTCCCCGAGCTTGGTCCTGTGATTGGCCCCCAATTGTAAACACAGAATCTGATCCAATCACAGGGGCACCTGCTACATTTCACCGCAGCCAATAACAATTGTTTACATTCTTCTTCTGGGGCTCTGCTTCCCAGAAGATGCACAAATCCCAAAGAAAGGACTTCTATGAAAAAATGTCTGCGACATCTCACCTTTCTAAATTGTATAAATTAAAAAGAAAAATGCTGATGTGAAATGAACAGGCAATTTCTTCACCTGTAAAATATACAATGCTAACAAATCACTAAAACAATCCTACAATCTAAGAAAATGTAAAAAACAATGCAAAGAGAATTCACGTCCAAGCAGCTGTGTTTCAGGAGCAGTCCAAGAGCTGAAGTTGTTTCTTTTGGACATCTGAGAGTCCTTTTTGGTCCTGAAACAGACTTGCTGCAAAAGTCCCATCAATAGTTATCACAAACCATTGACAGTCCTACAACAATTTCAAACAATTTGAACAACTTTGGAATGTCCCTTTCTGGCCCTTCAATGCTTCAGTTCTTCAGAGCTGCTGCCCTCTATTTTCAATCTTTTTTATTTAATTTTAATTTTTTTTTGGTTTTGTTTTGTTTTTTTGTTTTTTTTTTGTTTTGATCGAAAAGGAAAAGAGCAGCAGCAGAGCAGAGCAGTGCCAGAGAAGGAAAGGCCCTGGGGGCCCTGGCCCATGATGGACCAGGAACCCCAAAACTGGCCCACAAAGGGGGACCAGGACCAGTAGGAGAAACCTCAACCCCCAGAAACACCAAGAGGCCAAATGCTGGCCCTGGCCCAAAAACTTCCTGAGCCCAACGGCCCAGGCCAAACCCCTGAGGCAGGCTCTGCATTCCCACAGGCCTGCACCCTGCTGCCAGTACAATGGCAGCATGAGTGGGGACACGCTTCCTTTCCCCAAAACCACCGAGGCATGCCAGCAGCAGGGAACTAGAAGCCTTGCCCAGCAATCTCATCTGGGGTCTGGAAATGCTTGTTCCCCACAGCAAACCAGCTATGGTCTCCTCCATCTGTGCCCTCTCCCTCTGCACTGCAAACGCAGCAGGTTTGTCTCTCATCTGCCCCATGGTTTCATCCCCACCCCCTCCGGGCTGGGAACCAAAGGCAGAGCTCTCGGGATGCACCTGCCCCCCGCCACTAGGGCACAAGAGAGGCGGCAGAGATGACAGCCTCCATGGGACAATCCCCGAAAAACCACCCCCGAACCCGCCGAGAATGCTGATCTTAAAAGCAGGGAGACGGGCTGCCCCCCCAGTCAGCTGACGGGCAGCCTCCGCTCCACGGAAGGGAAGACCAGCCGCCGGGGCCGCTGCTACAGCAACCGGTCCGGGATGGTCCGAGCTCGAACAAGCCGCTGGTTCCAGGGCAGTCTCTGACGCCGACACGGAGGACACAGCCTCCAACAACGGCAGGACTGCTGGGGCAGCCTGTGCAGGCAGCGGGGGGGAAGCCGGAACCGGGGAGGGAATCTCGCTGGATGTAGGAGTGGCCGCGGGCTTTTCCGAGGGTCCCGCAGGTTCGGCGCCGTCTCCAGCACCATCCTGAACAGGGACTGTCTCGGCTTGAGGTGGCGAGGAGGCCGATGGAAGCGGCAGAGGGGCCGGAGGGGCCGGAGAGATCTTCTCCTCCGCTGAGCCGGAAGCTGGAGATGCGTCGTCGTCGCTTAGCAACTCAGCAGCCACAGGAAGTGCCTCTTCTACATTCTCAGATGCAGGCGCTGGCAGGGGCAGGGAGGCCTGTGAAGCCGTGGGCGGGACCGCCTGGAGAGGCGGAGACGGGATCGCCTGGAGTGGTGGCCGCGCTGGTGAGGCGGGTCTTGAAGGCGGACGCAGCGCTGGCAGGGGCGGCACCAACGGCGCCGGCTCGAGCGGGACCGCCCACTCCCATCCCCCTGGAGAGAGAGAAGGGGGGGGAGGAGAAGGTTCTGTCTGCGCAGGTTCCGGAGAAAGAGTGAAAAAAACTTCTTCGCTCGGCGCAGTTTCGCCTCCCCCCACCGCGACGCAGGGAGGGGCCGGGCAGCCCCAACTCATCCCCCGCTGGGTCTTCTCCCGCTGGGGACGGTGGAAACGGAGCCTGCCCATAGCAGTTAGAAATCCATGGAAAAACAGCTGCTTTCCGTTTCAGAACTGGGAAGAGCTTTATAAATGCTGGGTAGATAGAAGGCAAAACACGTCCATAGTTCCAGACGAACTGGAAAATGGAATTCATGCACTCCCAGACAAAAACATCCAAGGCGTACAGGACATCAGTAAAGAACCCAAAAAGCTTTGCCCATCAAAAGAACTCATAGAGATCTGTTGCTGACAGAAAAATCCCATCTTCTCTACACCATTTTTGCCAGAGGGCAATAAGTTTCTCCTCTGAAGGAGAGAACTGAACCTCTTCTTCCAAGGCATGTGTCTGCCATACTAACCGCCACAAACTACGAAGGGCTGGTTCATCAGGAAGGGAAAAGCCAACAGTACCTTTTGAAAGTGTCCAGCTTGCTCTGGCCAGCTCCTCGGGTCTGCTGCCGTCTCCAAACATCTTCCTGAAGGTGTTCCAGAAGAAGGTTCACTTGTGGTCAGCCTTGGCTGTGAACTCTGTCCAAATCAGGATCTTCAGTTCTGCAACTCCTGGCTGAATCCACTTCTGTGGTCACTTCAAAGCAACCATCACTTGCTACACATACAGGATTTTTCCCAGTGAAGCAATTTTACTCCTCTGGTCTTATCAAATTAATTTTTGCTCTGACACAAGGGGTCATCAGATATTACAGCGACCTTAGACGGTCACTGTGGTGAGAGAAGGACGAGAATCTTGTTCCTTGATCAGAAGGCTTGATTTATTCATATAAGATATATAATACATTATAAATATACTAAAAAGAAAAAGAAGAGAAGTTGCAGAGAGCTGCTCAGCTAAGAATAGAATAGAAAGAATGAATAACAAAGTTCTGTGTGCAGGGAATCTGTCCCTGAGCTGCTCCTGTGATTGGCCTTTAATGGTACACAAGGAAGATGAGCCAATCACAGGGAAGCCTGCTACATTTCACAGCAGCTGATAACAATTATTTACATTCTTCTTCTGGGGCTCTGCTTCCCAGAAGATGCACAAATGTGAAAGAAAGGATTTCTATGAAAAAATGTCTGCGACAGATCTGTGTCTTGGAGGAACCGTTTTAGTTGTTGTCCTGGGCCGCTGTCAGAGTCCGGTTCATTTGGGTCAAAAGAACCGGACTCCGAGAGGCTCTCTTCCCCACCACTCCCATCTTGGGAATCATCGGAGCAGTGCTGCTCCTCACGCCGCAGCTCTTCAAGGAGTGCCATCCCTGCTGGCCCTGCCCACTGCCCCAGCTCTTCCAGCTGGCCGGGCGAGGGCCCGGGGAAGTAGCAGGGGCTGTGTGGGGCAGCTGCCCGGCTCTGTGCCCTGGCTGCGGGGGCTGCTGCTGCCGTGGCTGAGCCCGTGGCCCGGTACAGGCGCCGCTGTGTCCCCGGCTGCCGGATCGCAGCCGCCACCCTGGTGAGGATGGCCCGGCAGCCGCGGCGCAGCGAGCGCAGCAGAGCCCGGCCGCGGGCCCTGGGGCTGTGCGGGGCCGCTGCCCGGCTCTCTGCTGCTGCCGCCTGCGGGCCAGGGCCGGCACGGGAGTCCCGGTGCTGCTGGGCCTGCGGAGCTGCTGCCCGTGGCTCAGAGCTCTGCGCCTGCACACAAGAGGAGAAGGCTCAGGCCGAGGCGGCGCGGGGGACCCGCAGCGCTGCCCTGGCACAGCGGCTCCCTCCGTGCCGGCAGGCCCGGCCCGGCCCCGAGGCAGCTGCGTGCTGCCATCGCTCACCTTGCGCCTCCTCAGAGAGCGCAGCCACTTCTGCTTGGGTTTCTCCTCGCTTGAAGGCATCTCAGCCTCGCCTTGGCGCTGCACAATCCCGGGAGCTGCTGTCTCCTGACGGAGCTGCTCTCCTGGGAGTGCCACCCCCGGGCTCTGTGCGCCCTTTTAACCCTCCTGGCCAGGGCGCGGCCCCAGGTGTCACAATGGGCTCTGGGCACACGCAGCCCCGTGTCACAAAGGGCCCTGGAACGCGCTGCTGTCCCCGGGGCCACTGCCCAGCACCCCGAGGCCAGCGGGGGGCTCCGAGGCAGCTGCAAAGCGGCTGGAACCAGCTGGGAGCGGCTGGGACAGGAGTGTGTGCAGAGTGCGGGGACAGAGCTGTCCCACCGCTGCTGCACTGACACATCAGTCAGGAAAGCAGCGCTTAGGCCGCAGCTTTAAAAACGTGTGTTTCCACATCACGCACAGCTGTGGCATTGTGGAAAGCATTGCTGCAGGATGAAATTTATTTATCCATAGTTGCATATTATAAAATTTGTGGAAATTTCAAAAAATACCAACAGTATTATTGTATTGCTGTCTATTAAGTGTGATAAGTGCACACTCACCAGAGAATTCCCTTCTAAAATCAGATGGCCTACTGAAAAATCCAGAGGCTCTTGTACATGTCCAACACCAAGTTTAGGATCAAGATCTGTGATGTGAAACTGCTGGGCTGATTGGGAAAAAAAGTTTTCCTTCCACCATAGTTAAGAATGCCATCATTTGTCCCTTTATTATGCAGAGTAAACTAAGGAGAACTCACACGATTCGGGAGGCAGAGGAAAAAACTCCAGAGATGAGTTGTTAGAATCTAATTTCAAAAATGGCTGAAATGTTCACATAGCTCCAATTGGAACTGAGAAATTACAAGAGGAAGTAATGGTGAATACTCCAGAGGAAGAGGGCAGAGTTGGATGGGATATTGGGAAGGAACTGTTCCCTGTGAGGGTGGGAAGGCCCTGGCACAGGGTGCCCAGAGAAGCTGTGGCTGCCCCGGGATCCCTGGCAGTGTCCAAGGCCAGGTTGGATGGGGCTTGGAGCCACCTGGGCTAGTGGAAGGTGTCCCTGCCCATGGCAGTGGGTGGCACTGAATGAGCTTTAAGGTTCTTTCCAACCCAAACCATTCCATGTTTCCAGAATTCTCTGATTCTTCAAACTACTGTGAAACCTTTCACATCAGTGTGGAGAGGTCAAGTCCATCCTGCTTACAGATCCAAAGGATAATATTGATTTATTTATGTCAGAATTTTTTCATGGCTGTGGAAAAGAAGGAGATTCCTCTAAAATGAAATATTGGCATCTAAAAGTCTTTGAATATAAAGATTTAATGCGTGGCATCTGCAAATGATGACTGTGAATTCACCTACATGTCCCACTCTCCACTGTTAATTTAACAAATCATATTGAAATCAGAGTGAATTTACTTCACAGACTCTGACACTGAAATTTCTTGAAAGTCAGAATGGAAAATGAGTAGTCTTTAACTCTCGAAAAGATGACATGTAATTATATTGCATAATTTTCAAATTATAAACATGTAAAAGTAAGAGAACCTGCTGAAGAAAATTAGTAAGAACACGGCAATATCACCTACAATTAAGACAAAGAGCAAAGGTCCATTGAAACTGTTTGGTATTTCCTTTAGTAAGTCAGGGAGATCAGCTGCAGGTCATGTTTTAATGCATCAGGCACAGTGTGCTGAATGTTCATGATTACATGGGGTTAGGGGTTTCGTGGCTTCCTCTATTCTGAATGTCAGAAATAGCCAGAACTTCTTATGGGGATGTTCTTATGGCAGCCAGGTCCCCAGCCATGGTGATAAGAAAAGATCCAGCCTTCCTCAGGGGGAACCATGGAGTTGTAACAGTAGCAGGGTTCATTGTCTGAATTATTGGGACACTGTTTTCATGAGTTAAGTTATTAAAATGGGATGCTTTGTGCACTGAACTTTAGATGCTGACTTTGAGCTAAAAATACAAGCTGAGCATAGGCTGGAAAAACAATTTTTGAAGTGTCTGATCATGGGGTTCTATAAGAGAAAAACCATGAAAGATTAAATCTGGGATTCTTTCAGAATTCTCCTCTGGAGCACAAAATTTCCAGCAGGCAAGAATCCTCCAAGTGACGGGTCTGAGATTTCCCAGTTCTGGGTTATTTTCCTCCCCTACTCTCAATGTATTTGAGGGGAACCAAGGGAGCTGGAGGAGGGAACAAAACAGAGGGAAGAGAGGCAAACATTCTCATTTCCTTCAAACCTTCTCCACCCCACACCCAAAATATTTCCAAACGAACACCAAGTTTAGCCTAGATTATTTGGGTTTGGCACAAATTTATGGAATTGTAGGATTATTTCTCAAGTTCCATGGAGAAGATGCATGCATGTGTATGTGCATGTTTGAGATGCCTTCAGTGTAAAAGGAAGGCACTGAACTGGAAAGGGATTTCTCTTCCTCTGCTCCTGGATGATCTGGGGAAAAGAGGTGTCCTCACAGGCAGGCAAGAAAGAAGTGAAGTTTACTCTTAATTACATCAAAAAGAAAACAGGGAAAAGCAGCTGAATTCCTAAAGGAACCATGTGAGGAAGCACTGCCTAGAAGAAAGTAAAGCTTTCCTGATAACAAACTTCGAGTTCTTCTGGAGAATCCGTGCAGTGTCTGCACAGCTGTGGACAGTTTTCATCTATGAGCTTGGAAGAGATCTCTGTTTCTTACACAAAATTAGGAGATTTGGGGTTCAGCATTTAGAATCAGCTGATGTGTTAAATGAGTTTTTCTCTCAGTTCCTCCCTCCTTTAAGGCCTTTCCAAAGCAATCAGGAAACATGGCCCTGTCCTAGGGAACAATTATGATTCTTTCCAAGGGAAAGAGGGATGGTGGCACGAAGCAAAAGGAATTCAGTCAGCAACTACTCAGCCAGACACCTCCATTGAAGGGACATTCCAGCTGGGAAGTCAGGCTCTTCAATGGCAGGAAAGGCTGAGGCTGGCTGGGATTCAGGCAGGAAAGGTAAAATCCCGTTCAGGTGTTATTGGAATATGAATCCCAATATAACCAGTTAGATGGTGCCTGGGCCAGTTCTGAATCTCGCTGCTGGGCCAAAGGCAGCACTGTGGTGTTTTACCGCAGAGATACCCTGGCTGCTGGAGAGTGCAGCAGGGCAAGTCCAGGCTTGTCAGGACTCGTTTACCTCAGGAGAGAGAGCTTCTGGCGATGGTGGAGAGAAAGGGAGTGGATTCTGCTAGAAGGTTGCCAGATGTTTATTCCATGGGTACAGAGATGTCTGCACCGGGCCACTGCTGCTAACAGAATTGAGGCCACATGGTCTCATTAACATTTTAAGCTCAGGACAGGGAAAGGGGAGGGGACAGGTGAGCCACCAACCAGGTGAAGGGGCAGGGTCTCAAGGGACTAGGGACACCTATCACACGACGCCTTGCTGGTATGTTAGCCTGATTGACAGGGCACACTCAGCGAGGGGCGAGGGGGAAGGGAGAAGGTAAAACAGGATATTGCAACACACCACAACAGCTAAGGAACTACCAGTAACTTTCAGATAGATTTGCTGGCAGCCAGAAATGAGAATCCAGGACTCTGAAGCTGTAGCCCCAAAGAGCAGTGAGGTGCTCAAAGGCACCACCTTTGTTTTAGCAATGGAGAGCGAGCGAGCGCGTCCTTCTCTGAAAGGAACCGCTGCCCTCCATGCCTTCCTTCTGGCAGCTGAGGAGGACAAAGTCCCAAATGTGTTTTGTGGGCTGGCACCGGTCTGTGCTTCTTGTGCCTTTTCAGCACAGCTCTGCCCAAAGCTCCAGCCACAGCTCACACCAGAGGGGAAAGCCCTCGAGTGCAGCAGAGTCTGCAGGGGCTGTTGACGTTTACCTCTCCTCCTGTGGCAGTGTCGAGTGCTCTGTAAACGTCTCCAAACGTCCTAGAAACAAAAGAGAAGCAGAGAAAGGGAGAAGCTGTCTAGATCTTGCAGTGAAAGCCAGCCCACACAGGAGATCTCTGCTGGAAGTGTCAAAACCTGCGGGATGCAGGAGGGCTCTGCCAGAAGGCAGATGATGCATTTTCCTCCCAAGTGCATGGGCACTGGACCTGTTCCTGAAGCACTGGGGTTCAACTTCTAAAGGGAGTTTAGTCTTTCCTCTTGGGTTTCACTGTCTAAACAGTGTGGTTCCTATCCTGACCACAGAGTGTTTTCTTCTTCAAACCAGGGGAAAGAAGTGTTCCTGGGAACTGTTATCTCACAACTTTGATAGGGCATAGGTTGCTCTTTCAGGCAAGCAAGTTTCTTCTTTTTTCATTAGTGTGCCAGTATGATTTTGAGACATACAAAAAATGCTAAAGAAATTAACACAGAGCTGTCCCACACTTGAGAGACAAGGAGACCTTCCAGGTCCTATTCCTTGATGCAGGCAAGACCTCGGTAGCAAGGCATCTCTGACAATGCCTTCTGAGCCCACTCACAAATTCTGAGCAGCATTGAGAGATGGGACAATCTATCCCCAGTGTGTGAACATCTTTGCAGCTGGCCTGACTTCACGCTGGATAGACATTCCACCAGAAAAACACCTGGCCCATGGTTGTGCAGGAGTAACTGCTGTTGGACTCACCCGCTGCCAAGATATTTCAGGAACGTGTATTTCACCAGGGGATTTTCAGTGGGGTTCACCACTCTCCCTGAGGGAAACAAAATGCAAGATGCTGACTTTAAAGCAGAGATCCCAGCTTCCAGGAGATACAAAAGGCAGCCCCATCGCCTGGAGCTTTGAGCCCTTTGTGGTCGGCTGGGTAACAACGACCACAACCAGGCAGACAGCTCTGCAGCACAAGTGGCCAGCAGAGAGACTGATTTGTAGAGTCTTTTGAAGAGTTCTCTTGACAGGAAACAAAGCACAGGGACATGCAATCCCAGGAGAGGAGGACATCTTCCCCACCTTTCAGCAGTTTGCCAAAGGAATGCCTTCCCATTTGTAAACCAGAGCAGCTCAAGCTGTAAGCGATCCTGAAGGGGCTTTCAGCATCAGGACCCTGACCTGTTTATGAGCAGGCTGAGCTCAAAGATGCCCCTCTCCCAGCTAAGGAAGGCTCCAGCCTCTGCAGTCCCTCCAGCCCGCAGGGACAGGGCAGCGACCACAACAAGGCTGGCAAAGCCCAAGCATGAGCACTGACAGGCACTGATGGGAAGAAGCCAGAGTGAGCCTGAGCCCCGGACAAGCTGTTGCCCCCATTCAGGACACAACAGGATGGGCTTTGAGATCAGCCACACCGAGGCACAGATCAGTGCCCTTTTTGTCCCAACAGGTGATGGCAGACACAGAATCCACTGGGCTCTGGTCTCAGCCCCACCAGGTCTTATCTGAGAGCACAGCACTGGCAAGAAGCAAGATTCATTGGGTTGTGCTGCAGAATCACAAAGGGCTTGATGTGTTTTCCTAGAGACTGATCTCAGCAGGGCTTGGGCCAATGGGTAGGATTCTAACAGTCATGGGAAAGAGTGGGAATCGGGTATGGAAAAGTGCCATGGATCTGAGGAATATACCATGGCTGGGCTGGAGGCTCTCTCCTGAGAAATGCCTGCAGTACACTTTTCTCTGATCACGCCACTTGGATGTGTCTCCTGGACACATCTTGATAAGCATAAAACTAGAAGATTAAATAAAGGTTGTTATCAAAGTATCTGTTTTTTCTTTGGGGGCACATGGAAAATACCTTGTGCTCTCTATTTGTCCTGTAACCTGATGTTCTTTCAAAGTAGTTCTTATTGACAAAAAGATAGCATTCTCTTATTGATAAAAGTATAGAATTCTCATGAAAATAAACTGCAGATGTAGTAGTGGTAACAGTAAGAGTCATAAAAATGACATCAGTAAGACGTGGGGTAGAAGGGCTCCTTCAGGATGGAGAAAAACACAACAAAATACCCCCACCAAAAATGAACAACACAAAAGCAATGCCACCTCCCCCTCCCCCTCAAAAAAAAAAACCAACCCAAAAGACAAAACTCCAAAGCCAGTTCATTTCTGTGAAGTTTTTTTTGCTGTGATGACGTGTTGGAAGTCAGGCGTCTAAGGAGAATTTAGGAAGCTAAAAATTCTGTTCAGTTTGGCTACTAGCACACAGGACTTGCCTAATATCATTTGCTAGGTCACAGCCTTCTGCACATCCAAGAACAATCCCTGCTTCAGCCTTTAGCAGAGAGGGAAGCTCAGGCAAACCCAAGCCAGTCCCAGGTGCCCTCAGAGGCAGCAGGAACACCCAGAGCACTCTCGCTGCCTCGGAGCACAGCACTGCCTCTGGGGAGTCCTAAATGGCCCTGTGACACCAAGCTCAGGAGGAGCATTTGGTACAGCTCTGCTGACACCTGCACACAACACACTGTCCCTCAGACAAGAAACACCCCAGACGTACCCAGCAGCTCCAGGTACTCCTCCTCAGTCTCCTGTTCCCAGGATCTGCCCGAGCCTGAGTTCCCAGGTTTCACAGAAGGGCTTCCTCGAGGTGATGCTGCTGCGGCAGCAGGTTCAGAGCCCATGATGTGCTGGACCTGGAGCATTTCTGGTGGGCACTGCTCCTGTGCCTCACTCCTAACTTGGGGTCCTTCATTGTCAGACATTGGCTGGAAGTCTTCGCAGGCTGCCCGGTGAGATGTCAACACTTGCACCTCAAGTCAAACAGAACAAAGCAGTCACACACTACAGCTTGTCCCTGTCAGCCAGGAGTCATTGACTGTGAGGAAAGGCAAAGAACAGATTGACCGGGGATACAACAGCTTGTTTCAATCCTCCATCTGGGTCACCAAGTTCCACTGTAAAAACACCTCAAGAAAAAAGGAGAGCAGGAACAGGCCAGCAGGAATCAATTTGGATGACTGCTGGCCAAAAGGCCAAAGGACAAGTTTCACTGTCCAGGCCGCAGTTGAGATTCAGCACCATGAAATGTCCCTCAGAGTGACTGTGATACACACTAGAGCAGGATGGCACTCAGAGGCATCACCCTACTCCCTGCTGCTCTGAGTGGAAAGGCAAGAAGGGCAGAAACCACCAGATTGGTGACTACAGTGGCTGCATCCCTCTTTCACTCACTTGGTTTTGCAGAGACTGACGGAAGCGATTAAGTTTCTCTCTGAAGATTTTCATTTCTTCCTCCAGCCGCTTATGCCTTGCCTTGATCATACTGTGAGCTGTCTGAAGCTCTGCATCCAGCTGTTCCTTCATGTTCTCTAACAAACAAAAGAGAGGACATTTCATGAGTGGAGTGGCTGCCACTCTTTCATTCACCTGGTTTGTGTGATCACCCCTCTGCTGATGGAGATTCTCCTCTTGAATTCTTCCCATGTCTTCCTTGTTCTTTCTCTTCACTGCCATGATGTCACTCTGAGCTTTGGGCAGCTCTGCTTGTGGCTCTGCCTTGATGTTCTGTACACACAAAAGCAGAGTAAGTGACTGGGATCTGCCATCAGGCTCAGCATTTTTCTCTTGCAGGCCTCCAAATCACATTTATTCAGCCACTTCTTTCTGCTTCCCTCCCCACATCAGCCTCCATTGCAAACCTCCTGTCCCAGGGCTGATCTCTGCAGATTGCAAGGCTCTGTGCTTCCAGTGCCTGTGGGACTCCTGGCCTCCTCCCTCCCAGGAGCTCCGGTTTATGCCCCTCTTCCTGCCCTTCCCTCTGTGCCCCGGCCAGTCAGGCTTACCTGGCCATTCTCCTGTGGCTCTTCCACCTGCTGCCTGAGCTGCTCTTCCTGCCCTCGGGCAGGGAACAGCTCTCCCTGAGTCTGGCATGGCATCTCAGATGAGGCAGTGTGCTCCTGCTCTTTCTCTAGAAGCACCTGCACAGAAAGCAAGAGAAGATGGGTTTCAACTTCCCAACATGCCCTTTGTGGGCCAGATCTCAAAGGCTGCTGGGCTCACACGTTCCCAGAGCACTGTGCTGCTGCTCTCCTGGGTCGTTCTCTGCCCGAGGGGAGGCACAGATTCCAAAGTGACCCTGGCCCTACAATCAGGGGCCATCTGGGACTGAAGCTCCAACAGCCTCTCAGGCAGCTGACAGGGAAGGGGTGGCATTTCTCAAGGGTCTGGTGAGGGCCTCCCTCTGCTTCTGCCATGTCCTGTTTGTCTTTCAGCAGTGACTGACACCCCGCCCTGTCCCACAGCTCCATCCTGGCTCTGCAGGTGCTTTCTGGGTGAGCTCACTCCTTGTGAGAGACACTTCTGGAGTTCACGTTCTCTTCAGGCCTGCACCAGCATTCCTCCTTCCTGACATCCACACTCTTGTTAGAAAACCGGGTCATTCAGGAGATGAGGATGCATGCAAAGATCTCTGATGGAAATCAGAGAATCTCTATGACCATCTCAGTATATGGAGGAGGACCAAGGTGTTTCTTGTCCCTCTTTTGTCAACTGAGAACTCTGACCAGCAAATAACAGAGTTCTCATAAGGCCCCCATTAACGAATGCACTTACAAAAACCCTGGGGGTGCCAGTGAAGGAAACCATGTGTCATGTAATGCGTGTATGAGCAAAGTCACCAGACCCCAGATACAGCATGGGATAGTTCCACTCCCTCAGGACATGCAAAAAATAAAAGGATAAAAAGAAGGCTTCAGGTCAGAAAAGGCTGGAGCAGGAAAACATGAGGGAAAAAACAACCATCTCTGGAGGGGGAAACATCTCTGCCTGCTCACGATCAGTCAGTGGAACTTGTCTCTACTCCTCTCCTGAAGGGATGCCTTTAGGTGAGCTTTGCATCTTCCACTGCTTTGGAGCAGAGCCAGGAAGATTCAAATAGACAGAGAGATAGACAGATCTCACTTTTATAATCTCTTTTTACTGTGCTGTGGTATTTACATTCTTTGAACACAGAGAGATTTTAGTTCTCTCTCCTAGGTTTTTTAAAGGGAGATAGTGAGAAACTTAGAGAAGAAAACAATTATTATCTCTACTGGCTGTTCTTGTTGTTTAGTACATGTAGAATGTGTTCTAGTGATTGTTTACTGAAAGTGATTTGTTAATTGGATTTTAGTGGTAGTTGTTTAGCTTGATTAGCTAATTAGATAAAAGCTGTGTCGTGACTGTCGGAGACAGTCATGAGTTTTTCTTTAGTAGTTTTTAGTATACTACTCTTTAGTATAGTTTTAATATAAATACTAGTGAATTATAACATAGCTTAAGAAAGCATTTGTTTAACCTTCTAAATCATCGAGTCAAAGCACATTATCCCCACATGGGGGTCACCCTGAATCAATACTGTCCTTTCTGTCACTACACACATCAACACTCGGTAGCAGTGCCCCGATCGCAGCCATCTGAACTTGCCTCCTGTTGCTTCAGTAACCCACACTCTTGGGGAATCTGGAGTGTGTGGGTCCTTATGGAATGCAATCAGACCCAGAGCAATGCACTGGGAACTGCACTCTTTGTGCATCTGTGCTCAGGCAAGTTCTTCGCTTGGACTCGACCACACTGATGGTGCTAAAGTGGCTGGAATCAGAAATGCAGTCCAGCCCCTCACAGCTCCTGTGATCTCTGAGCACCAGCTGGAATGCAAGGGCATTGATTTCCTGCTCAATTCCCAAACACAACACACACTGATTCCCTGGGCTGCCAAAAGACACGGGAGTAATTAACCTGAAAGTGATGTGTTTCTGCCAGTGCTGGAAAAGGGCAGGAAAGACTGAGAAAAAGCTCCCTTGCTCCCTGGAGAAGGAGAAATTACACAAGACTTCTCCTTCTAGCAAACAAACAAACAAATAAACAAACAAAATATGAAAGTGTTACCTACTCCAGTATCTAAAGCACTTGGATGCAGTGTGAAGGGATGTTTGGCAGGGAAACAGCCCCTGCGCTGAGCATTGGCTCTATGGATCTAAGGCAGGGATCTATGGAAGTCTGCCTGAAGGTCCCTCAAGAGCCCCCATGGTCCAGGCTAAAGCTCCCTCAGCCCCTCCTCCCTGGCCTTGTGCTGCACCCCTTGCCCAGCTCCCCTGTCCTTCTGTGCCCACGCTGCAGCCCCTCCATGACTTTCTGCTTCCCAGGGCCCACAGCTGCACACAGCACTCCAGCTGTGGCCTCAGCGCTGCCCAGCACAGGCCACGCTCACTGCCCTGCTCCTGCTGCCCCACTGTTGCTGGCACAGCCACCGTGCCCTTGGCCTGCTTGGCCCCCTGGCCCCACGCTGCCTCATCTTCAGCTGCTCACGGCCGCCAGCCCTGCGTCCTTTGGGCCCACGCAGCTCCCCAGCCACAAAGGTGCCCATTGCACTTCAGATACAGCAGGCACCATTGCAAGGTGTACATCCTGGGTTTAGCATTACAGGACAGCAGTCAAGGACTTGCAGCTTTGCTCCCACTCTAGGCTCCAATGCAGTTTTCAAAGCAAACTACACAATAGAAGGTATCAACAGACACATGCAGTGTCTGGGTTTTGCCTCAGAAGAAAGATTCAGAACTACTCCCTTTGTTTCTTTTGCCACACTAGACAAGAATGGTCCCCCACAGCTTCATGGACAACACAGTCATCTCCTTGCAGCTTATCAAAGAACAAGAAACAGGCAGATCAGAGCATCTATCTGCTCTGCTACCGGCTGCTCTGCTGAAGGGGCAAAAGAGCAACCTGGCAACAAAGGCAGCAAAATCCTGACTTCAAGCAGCAACTCTACATCCCCAGTGTGTCTCTGAAATACTCCCAAGTAAGCACATCCAAGAAGTTTGTGGGGACAAAGCACGACCAAGAGCTTTTGTGTCAGATCACATTTTTTTTGTGCCTGCAGCAACTTGGCCAGTCTGTGCAGGGGGTCGGGTCTCTCCACGCCACAGTGTCCCTGTGTATCGACAAGGCTGAGCACAGTGTCTTTGACATGCTCCCTGCTCTGGGATCAGGGACCTTCGTGCTTCAGGCTGGCCCCTATCAAATGCCAGGAAGCTGGTCCCTAAACGTGACAGACCAAAGCCATTGTCAGCTGTCACAGGCTGGGGGCAATCACCAGGCCCTGGCAGACTCCAGCACTCAGCATCCTCACCAGCAACAGCAAGTGCTGCTGGTCAGAAACTTGCAGCTCTGCCCTGCACTAAAGACAGCAGCACACACAGCTGGCACTTAACTGGCTCAGAATGTTCAGGCTGTGGTATGAGCACTGATGGAGGCTGGCGCTCATCCACCTCATCTGCCTCCTCTTCGGCCTCCTCTCCATGAGCAGAGGGAGCCAGAGGAGACACTGCTGTTGGTTCTGTGATCTGCGGACAGACAGCAGTGTGAGGGACAGAAAGTTACCTATAACTTATAACCTTATTTCTATTCAGCACTTTATTCTATTCAGCTCTATTTCTACAACCAGCTCTGCTAAGGACAAATCAGAAACTTTGGTAACAATGGGATTCTAAGTCACTGAGACTAAATTTAAATGGGCTAATTCAACAGAATTGCTAATAGTTCTGAATTAGACATTATGCCCTGGCTACTATCAAGAAGCAACATTGTCTCTGCAAAATGAGCTTTTCATTCCTTGAAAGTTCTTAAATTGAAAATTAAGAAATAGCCAGTGATGCCTTTGTTATTGCTGCTGCAGACATGAAAATGGATTTTCTTTCAGCCTACCAGCTGGCCCTCTACACTCTAGTGCCACAGGCCAAGCTCACAGCTTGCTCTACAATTCCTAAGCACCAGGAACATTAAATGTTCCTGTCTCACTCACCTCAGGATCAGCACCTCTGAATACACGCTTCAGGTGACCTGGAGTGGGCAAGGGAAAATGAACAAGTGCTGTGAGAAAACTGCCTGGGCTGCTGAATCCCACAGAAGAGGTCAACCCAAACAGAGAGTATTTTTCTTTATCAACATCCCTCCGCATGACATAGTTCTTTCACACAGCCAGCAAGAGATCAGGACAATAATCTTGGTTGTGCCTACACTTTGGCCTGTCTAGTCAGTAAATTAATACAAACATGATCAAGAAAATGCAAATTGTTCTTTATCACTCAATGCTTCTCTTCTGTCCAACAGATAAAGCAGCTTTTGTTCTCTTGTCTTTCAGGTACTTTTTTCAAAAAAGAAGTTGCATGCACTAATTCCCATTAAGTTGCTGAAAACAGTCACCCAGAAAAGCTTGCCCCAAATCCCCCTGAGCTGTGGCAGTTCTATTGTGAAACAGCACAGCAGCAGCTCCAGGCTCAGGAGCAGACACTCACTGCTTTGGCGGTTGCACTTCACTGCAAAGGGAATCACTCTTTTAGCACTCAGTCAAGGGTCAAAACGGGCAGTCAAATCCTTTCATTACAAAATTTAGAATAAAAGAAGCTTTCCCTGAGTTCTGGGGAGAACTACAAAGTCTTTAGAAGGCCTTCCAAGAAGGTCTGCCAGTCTACATTTTCAAAGGTGTCCTGCTTGTCCCAAAAAATGAGGAAATGACAAACTCTGCTGCCACAGACTCTCCCTTGGAGGGAACGGAAGCACAGACACCCCCTTTTTAGCTGAACCTCTTGACAGGAGCTTTACCAAACCACTGGCATCCTAATGCTCTTTCTCTTTCAACATCAGTCATCACTAAGAAAGTGCAAGAAGACATGCAAAAGCCGGGTTAGGTTGCACCCTAGCCTAAATAGAGTTGAAACCTCTACTTACTTGCCAGGCTGGTAATGAAATAGGCAGAATAAACAGTGCCATACATGGTGCAAACTGCAGCAGCGAGTTGCTCAATCATTGTAGCACTGTACTTCAAGTTTACTCCAACCAAGGCTCCTGTCAGTGTGCAGCTGCACGCTGACAAAGGCCACAATCAGGAGGATGCTCCTGATCTGAGCAACCCCTAGGACTGCTCTGGCACTGAGGCCTTCCATGCACCAAGGCAACCTTCTGATGTCACCACGACGATGTGCCAACCATGCCCTGATATCACAGAGCAAAGTATGACAAAGCAAAGCATCACAAAGCATGTTAGTCTGTGAATTTATGCAAAGCAATAACCAGCCTTTCCTACAGCAAACACAAAATGGCCTCGGAAGTTCTCCTCTGACACAAAGCAGCACAAACTCCCCCCATGGGCCAAACCCTGTTGTTCAGGGATCCAAGAGGAACTCCAAGAGTGCTCCAAGCCTGTACCCCAGCTGAGCACACAGATGGGACACAAGCAAAGGAAACCAGACCAAGAAAATGGCCCAAAGCATTGTACAGAACCAGGAGAGAAAGCACTATTGGCATAGCAGCTGAAGTAATTGCTAGCAAATCACCCCATATATCTGCATGTTTATTGGATGTTCCCAGGGCTGCTGTGTATGTACATCTCTTCCTGTGCTCTTTCTTCCCCTTTGGCAGCAGTCGAACTGGCAGCATCTGCCCGCCAGCAGCAGCTGCTCCAAGCTGGGAACGCCCCTGGCGCTGCTGATTTCCAGAGGCTTCTGTGTGCCAGGGGAAGCCAAGGCAGGAGCGGGTTGAACGGTGCTGGCGCTGCTGCTGCTCTGTGCCAGAGAGCCCCGGCTGGGCAGGGCACGGTGCCCACTGCGCTGCGGGCTCCTTCTCCTGCCACAGCTGGGCACACCTGGCAACAAGGCATGACAGCCTGTGGGCAAGCCAAGGCGTTTCTGGGGCTGCACTGCTCTGCACACACCCAGCACACCTGCAGCACAGAATCTTAACCCTCAAACAGGTAAACCAAAGGGAAACAGCTGGAAAAGATTTCATTTCAACCATTCTTTATGCTTCAATAGAAATGACCAAAATGAAAGTTACCAAGCAGGGCTGATCCACACTGCCACTCATGGGGGAGAAAAGAAGCATTACTTTATTTTTAGTGCTGGGTGTGGGATCAGCCTAAACAAACCACCCACTGTTGTTCCAAAACTAAGACTTCTTTCATTATTTTATTCTTACTTTGTCAACTACAGGCTAAACTTCTCAAAAGATTTGACATGTTTAAATCATTCCCAAAATTACTGACTTTTTGATAGGGGTCTTTGAGGGTTTGCTGGTTTGGAAAACCCCTTTCAAATTTTCCCCTTTCCCGTTAAGACCTTTTCCCCCTTTATGCATTGCAGCTACCCCTTTTTGCCATGTCTTTATTTCATGGTAAGAACCACTTGACACTTTTTCCCTGTGTGAGGGAAGGTACGAAAAGGGGGTAAATTAAAAACACTCAATTTTTTTTGCAGGTCAACACTTTCCCCCAAAGCTCTTTTCCTTCTCGAAACCAAACACAAGCATTTTGTGATCACGACCCAAGGCCCTCCAAACCCCCCTTCCCCCAGCACCCCCTTTTTCCTCAAAACAGAGGGCCCAGCAGGCTTCCCCCATGGGTCATCCCTGTGTCAGGGTTCCTGTCAACATCCCACCTGGATGTTTGCCCCCTCCTCTGTTCCAGCAACACCCCACCTGTTCCATGCCCTTGAAACCCCGACCTGCTTCCGGGCACCCAAAAGGGGGGGGCACCACGGCGGACACAGCTCCCTGGGCGGAAAAAAACCCCTGGGGGCAGCTGGGGCCTGGGTCGGCAAGTCTGTCGCCCCCCCCCTCACGGGCTTTGGGCGGAAATGCAATTCCTTTTTCTGCCTATAGAAACCCCGGCTGCACAAACAAGCCACGGGCCACATCCCAAAGGCACGCAGCATGGGCGAAAAGAAAAGGCCCTTCCCAATTCCAAAAATACCAAAACCACCAAAAGGGGGGATTTTAATTTTTCTAAATGAAAATTTGATTAAAGGGGTGAAAGGAAACTTCCAAGGAGTTGAAGTTTGGTGTTTTTAATTCTAAGTCTACTAGAGTTGATTTAAAAATTTTTTTTTTAAAAAAATTTATTTTAAAGGCTGTAATTTTTGGTTTGTTCAAATCCAAAAGGGCTAGGTGAAATTATGGTTTTTTAATTGCATCCAAAGATTTGTCTGAAAATTTTTCTGCAAATACCCTAAAAAAAGAAATGAAAATCTGTGGATGTAGATTCATTTACAAATTTAAAAATGAGCTTTTTTAGGAAATCATAAAAAAATTTAAAATTCCTTTGGATAACTTTTTTGGAAAAACCTTTGTTTAAATTAAAGCTGCCCCACATACTAAGTAAACAATTTTACTCATTTTGAGCTCGAATTATTGATAGTCATTTTTTCCTATTAAAAAAAATTAACTTCTGGTTTTTTTTACTTCAGTCGCTCTTAACACTCCTTGAACACAGAAAGAGGTTTGTAGAATGTGCCCGGGGGTTGGGGCCCTTTTGCAAAGGGCCCTATGCCAGCACTAAACGTTCCTTTACCATGGCATGCTTTTGGGCCTTTTAATTCCAAGTAAGCTCTTTTCCGCGTACAGATTAAATTTTGTATTGTATTTGCGCGGTTTTTTTTTTTTCCTGCCAAAAATAATCGTTTGGATCTAAATAAAATAAAAGGGGAGGAGTCGGTTTGGGAGGGGCAAACAAAAAAAAATTTTTTTTTGAAAAATTTTTTTAAAAGCTTTTTTGTAGAGGGGCAAAAATGGCAGATTAAAGACTTGCCTCAAACTTGCAAGTGGCTTTGCCTGTTTTTCGATGTTTTTTGAGGCCCACAAAAACCTAATCAAAAAAATCAAAACCCAGGAGTATTTGGAATTTTAAATTATTCTGCCATGATGTTTTTTTGCCTAAAATTTGGCCATCACCGATTGGATAATTGGGGGGAATCGAAGCATCATATGGTGTGCACAAATTTTCCCCCGGGGAAAACCTTTGAAGCAACGCTGAAAACCCCCCCAAATGCTGCCACCAGCATAAGCAAAAAAATTTTTATTTTTTTAATTGGCCCTAAAATCCTTTTTTTGTAGTAATTTCAGTGACTGTCACCACTGAGCCCTTGTGGGGCATCCCAGCAAGTGGGGCTTTATTCTCCAAAAAAGAAATAAGTCTAGAAATACTAGAATGGAGCTGGAAAGCACAGCTGTGGGAGTTTTTTTTTTTTTTCCCTACTTTTTTTTAAAATTTATTGCAGTCAATTTTAAAAATGGGAAATTTTGGGGATACCTTGGGGTGGAAGTTGGGAACTCCTTCATGTCCTTGAAAGCACCCCCGTGTTTTTTTCAGTAGCTTTCCACACATCTCAACAGCTTTCCTCACTCGCTGGGTGGGGGAAAAGGGACCGGGGAAAAGGGGAAAAGGGTGCAGGAGTGTAGCTCGGGGCATTTTTTTCCTCTGATTTTATGAATGGTGCGGGAAAAACCTTTCGGGGCCCCGCTGGGGGGGTGGCCTTTTTCAGGGGTGGGGGATTTGGGGCCCAGGGGGCCCCCCTTTTGGGGGGGAAACCCGGGTGACAGCCCTGTCCCGGCGGGGGCGAGGGTTTTGTGGCTCTCCCCCGGGGACAGGGACCTGCCAGCCCTGGCCCGGCCGGGCCCTTGGGGAGCCCCTCTCATTTTGAGGGGGGCGCGGGGGGGGGCGCAATGGGGGGGATTTTCCCAAGGGTTGTTGGCCCCCCAATGGGGCCGCAAGCTTCTGGAAGGATCCCTCTTGTGAGTGCTGGGGGTGGAGCGGCATGGGGCCATGTGAACCCCCTGAGGCCGAGCACAGCCCTTGGGCCCCCTTTCTGCACGAGGGAAAAATGGGAGGCCAGCCAGGTTGTAATTGACTCTTTCCGAAAAACTGTGTAAAAAACCCCGTCCCCCCCCAATCTAAGACGCTCCAAAAAATTGTTGGCACTTGGGATCGAATTTTTGCATTTTGAACAATTGTCTTATGAGTGTTTTTTTGTTTTTGTCATTTTGTTGATTAGCTACCTTCGAGAATTTCCCAAAATATAAAAAATGGAATTTTGGAGAGGGGGGGGCATTCACTGTCGGGGGGGAAAAAGAATTTCCCCAAAAAGCTTTTTGCCCCCCTTTTCTTTCCCCTTTCCTGTGTTTTTCCCGTTTCCTGACCAACCTTCCCTATTCCTGATTCCCCCCTTATCTTTGTACGCCCGAGATCTGGGTCAGCCCCCCGGGCCCTGGGAAAAAATAGACCCCCTGTGGGGTTGGGACCTGAAATCTCCCGCACAGCTGAAAAAATATTGTGGAATTATGAAATCCTTTTTGTTTTTTTACCTGGATAAAAGCTACAGCAATTGGGGGATCCAGAGGAAAGGCATATTGGCCCAAGTTTTTGGAATTGCCCCTAGCACAGGGCTGCAGGATTTATGAATTCCAAAACCCCCATCTCGGTGCTGGCTTTCCCCCGCTTTGCGCAGACAGGGGCCCCTTTTTGGGCCAAGGTGACTTTGATTTAAATTTTGGCCAGCACCGGGCGGAGGCCCTCCACGGTTGTCCTGCACCCCCTCTCAGCGGGGGGCGTGTTCCCTTGGGGAAAATGGAGCAGCCTACAGGGTTGGGGGCTGTTTCAGAAGGTGGCCGGCCTTCCCTCCGGGTTAGCAATTGTTTGGGGGGGATGGGAAATTGTATGTACCCCCGTTCACCCTATCAAAAACCCGACGTTTATATTCTTTGCAGAGGGGGTGCTGGATTTCTTTGGCCACCCGGATGCAGCCACAGAATGGGGGTGACGGCAGAAAAACCCCAACATCCTTTTTAGTCCCTGGAAGGGGGGGCAATTTTTTGTCCCCAGGGTTTTCTGTCGTCCCGCAGGAGGAAGAGCTGGGGCCATGAGTCTCTCATCACAATCTTGTTGGCCAACCCAAGTCCCCAAGTGGCCACTCGGGCCCAAATAAACGGGAAGGGGGTTTGCACAATTTCCTTGGGGTAAAAGGGGGTACACACCTCAAGAGGCCCTAAACTACTCAAGGCAAACATTGGAGGGGAAAGTGGCGTTCTGGCTGGGGGGCATTGGAAGACCCCAAGGAAAAATTTTTCCCGGAACTCTCCCAGTTTGGGGATTCCCCCTACTCTTCGAACTTCGGGGAAAAAACCAAAACCAAAAGCATTTCCAGACACTTTTCCTCCCCCGCCTGGCAGGGGTTTTTTGCTGCAAAAATTTTTTTTTCCCCCTCTTCCCGTGTCCGGGGAACTTGCACCAAAATAAAAAGCTCCGGGGCCCTTGTGTGATTGATAATGCAGTTTTTATATTTCCTATGAAATAAAGAAGTTTTGGGGGGGGTCAGGGGGCCGGCCCCGGGGCCTTCCTGCGGGCCGGGGTGGTCCCGCGCATCCTGCTGTTTTTTTTGGGGAATGTGTGGGGGGGAATGGAAGGGGGGGCAGAGAGGCCGAGATCATAGAGTAAAATACTCCAGAGAGGCATGCGCCTCCTGCTGAAGCGCTGGGTGGAAAAAGGGAAAAACCCCCCAAAACACCCTGGGGCCCTTTTGTCCGGGACAGGACGGGGGGTGACAAAAACGCAGAGGGCCCGGGGCTCCAGTTTAGGGGCTGACAGGGGGGCCTCAGTCCCAAGGTTTCGAAAGGCTGTTTTCAAATGGCCCCCTAAACCCCCTTTTCCCCCTTGGGTTTGGGGTGCTTTTTACAGCCACGATCCGGGGAAGGGTTCCATGATTTTTTAAGCACTGCTGAAAAGCACCCCCCCTTGTTCCGACTCCGCCTGGTCATTTCAGAGGGGGTGCCTTGGGGAGAAAAACAATCTTTTGCTTCCGGGTGAAGGAGAAGGGACCTTTACCTCAAACCCTGTGGGGCCATTCCAAAGGGTTTTTTTAGATTTTTGAGGTTTGCTTGGGGGTTCCGCAAGGGAGAAGTTGTTTGAATTTCCCCCTTTTTCATAATTGTTAGAGTAGGTGTCGAAGGAAAGGAACCAAAAACACCGTTATCATAAGGGGCCCAAAATTTTTTGATCAGTACGGGGGTATGGCAGTCTATTTTTTTAAAAGGATGGTTTTAAAATCTGGAATCGCGTTGCATGTCTAAATTTGGGGGGTGTCTTGTTAGCTCATCCTTTGCCCCGCACCCCCCCTTTTTTGTAAATTTTAACTTATTGGAGATCCCCCCGGAAAATATTAAACAACCCCTTGTTTTAATGTGCCCAAAAAGGGATCTCCTATTTTGCTGCAGTCTAAGGGCAGTTTACTACGTTCTTTCTGTTTGAGTTTTGATCGCTGCATTTGCAAGGACACATTAAGGGGGGAAAAATGACAAATTTTTCCCCCAAATAAAAAGGGGCCACCCCCCGGGGTTTTTTGTTTACCATTCCCGCCCCTTTCCCGGAAAAAATTTAAAAAAATTCCCGTGGTAATTTTTTTTCCCCTGTTTTTTTGGTGTTACATTTACTGTAATGGGGCGGAAGTTCCATCAATTAGGAATGAACTGGGGGGCCCATGTTTTTTTGGTCGGTTTGAAAATTTAAAAAATAAACCATCCCCCCAGCGTAGTGTTTAACCCCAAAAGGGTTTTTTCTTTCCGAAAAGGGCCCCAATTTTCCCCGGGGAGTGTAAAGAAAGGGTTGAGTGATTGGATAGTAAACATTGACGAACCTACTCTTTACCCGCGTATATCCTTGTTGCTTGGAATTTTATGTTTTTAAAATGCTAGGATACATAAGGCTGATTTTTTATCAAACTGCAAAAAAATTTCCAGGAACCCTACCCGGGGAAAAACCCCCGGAGTTCGAAATGGGTTAGGATCCTTCAAGATAAGACAAAGGGGATGATTGGTTAAAATTTTTTAGGAAGTGTTACCCTAAATTTTTTTCTTGGTGCTAAAAGTGTTATTTTACTGCTTCCTTATTAGAGCAATTTTTCAATATAAAAAGAGAAACCCCTTTTTCCTTCTGCTGCTTTGTTTTTTTTTCTCCCCCCGTCTTTTCCCTTTTTTTTGATTTTTTATGAAAAAATGAATCAATTATTGAAAACAATGATCTAATTTAAAATCAGATCTTGTTACAGGTTAAACCCTGAGATAAGTTTGAAGGGGGAAACAGGGTTTACGCAAGCTAAAATTAAAATTTGCAATCACCCAATACCCCCTTTTTTTAGACGAGGTTTTTCCCTTTTTTTGGCCCCTTTCCCTTTTTTATCTATCTTTAAAACTTTTTTTCCTTTGTGTGGTCCCGCCCCTTGCAAATCAATTTCTGCAATTTTCAATGCCGTAGCTAGGACCCTTAGGGTTTCCCCCCAAGGGGGGCCCAAAATGAGCGGTGTTAAAGGTACTATTTCCCCCTTGCAGAACTATGGGATTTACTTTGAAACTTAATTTTTCAAGACACATTGTAAAATTCCCCCCCCAAAAAATAAGAAAAATTTTCTGTTAGGGGGAAAAAAAGACTTAGGGGCTACTATGCATTTTGCCCCGTTTTTTCCCCTTTTAAATTTTTTTTTTCCAATTTTTTTCCCCCCGGGGTCAAAAATTTACGTTTTTTACCCCCCCCAAAACCCCCCCCCCCCCCCCCAAAAATGATTGTTCTAACCAAAAAGTTCATCACAAAACCCCCCCCCAAAAAAAGGGGGGCCCGGCAGAAAAATGTGGATCGGACAGGCAAAGGGAATTTCCTTTTTTTGGGAAATTTTTAAAAAAAAATTTGATAATGAGTCAATAAAACCAAAACATCCGGGTTTTTCCCAAAGTAGTGTGTCATTTCTTGTTTCCCCCCCTTTGAGTAATTTTTTCGTGCAGTAGGGTTTTTGACCAGAAGCCCGTTTTTTTCCCCAGTCGCTCCCGTCCTCTTTTCCGGGGAGGGGTCCCCAAAAGCTGCCCCAGAAGCAGGGGTTTTTTCCCCTTAGCAGGGACCCCCGAGGCCCCCTTTTTTGGGAGACACAAAGTTCCCCCACCCCCCAAAAAAATAATTTTGCAGGGGTTTTTTCCCTAATCCTGTATGGGGGGTTTTTTTACCCAACCGACCTTGTTTCCCTTTGTTTCCCGACCGAACCCTTTTTATGTTTAAAATTTCCGGAGGGGGATCTCTTCCCCAAAAATAATAAATGATTAATTTTCATAAAACCTTAGCCAAAATGTTGTGGATCCCCTCAAAACTTGATGTTTTTCAATATATTGCTTAAAAAAGGGAAACCCCCTTTCTTTTCCACATTGCCGTGGTAGGGGATGTGGAATACCTGCAAAGTAACCCACCATGAATTTTTAAAAATTTTTTAAAACCCCCCCCCCCTTAATAAACGGACATTTTCCTTTTGTTTTTTTTGGAACTCCCATAAAAGCGAAGAATTAACAGGTGTTGTAAAAGTTAGCTTTTTTTCTGTTGGGCCCTTTTTCCCCTTGTAATGACTTACGTGTCTATATGATTGACAATTTGACTTAAAAAAACTGGCAATATGTGTAACATCCTTTGCCCTTTCTCATTTATTTTTAAACCCCCCCGGGTAACTCCAAAAGCCCAAAAACCCCCTTTCCCCCCTTTGATAAATAAAATTTGGACATGCCCAACAATGCTTTAAACTTCTAACAAATCATTCAAATTGCTTTGCAAAACCTTTGCATTTTGATGAAAACTCTATGTCTTCTTGGCCAATGTATGCTATCATGGGGGAAAAATTATCAATGGGGGAGGGGGGCCAATTTTTCTGCCCTTCTTTCCTTTTTCCCAAAAACCCTTTAACCTTTTTGGGGGCCCCCCTATGAATCACAGAAAAAGCTGCATTTCTCTCCCTCTCCGTAAGCTTCCTTAATTTTACCAAAAACTATAAAATCGTTTAAATTTTTTACTTCTTAATTTTTTTTTCCCCTATTCGTTTGGGTCCTGCAAAATACCCAGGTTTTGAACCACATTTAAAGGGGGCCCGTAAAATTTTGGGGGTGCCCCTACAAATGCCCCAAAAAATTTCCCAAAATTTTTAAACTATCCGAGGGTTTTTCTGTGTGATTTATGTTTCCATTGTCCTTTTTCCCTTTCCCCAAAAAACAGCAGCACGCCTTTATTTCTTTCCGTTCGGTAAAAGGGTAATAGTTCTTCTATAGGGCATTTTCCTTTTTGGGCGAGTAATCCAGTTTCCCTTCGTATCCATTGCAAAAAATTTGGCAAATAATTTTGGATCTTTCTTTTGCGAAAGATGCAAAATGCTTTTCCCCCAAAACCTTTGAATTAATCGGAAAACCGGGCAAGGTTTTTTTTCCATAGGGCTAAGGTAGCAGGTTGTTACCTCCCCTTTTAAAATTTTGAACGCCCCCTTTTTTTTTTAATCAGCCAATTTTTAATTTTTTTCATTTTTTTTTTTGCGTAAAGGGGGGGACAACCAAAACAGTATTCCCCCCCTTTTTTTTTGTTGTTGAGAGGGCACCCAAACCCGGGGGGAAGGGCTATTCCGATAGTAAGGTCATAGGGGGGTCGAGTTTCGACGGAAAATACCCCGTTGTACACAGACTGATTTGCGCAAGCAAGACAATGTTTCCTTTAAAGTCGGCATACGGAGTAGTAGGGTAAAACCCCTTTTTAAAAAGGGTAGGGCTTTAACAAATGATTCAGTATTCCCCAAAAAAGGGGTTTTACCCACGTAAGTCCCCCAGCAATTTGTGTCATGTAGATTTTTTAAGTCCCCGTTCTAATTCCTTTTTTGAGGGGAACACATTTGACCCATAAACCCACCCCCAAAAAATTTCCCCGGGCTTTGTAGTTTGAATTTTTTCTTGAAGCAATAAAAAGTAAATAGAGAAAGGGTTTTTTAAAAAAGAAAACGAAAAGAGAAAAGGGTTTGGGTTGTGTGCAAAAAAAATATCCCCCTATAATGATAAAATTTGTGTGGCCCCTGCACGTAATGGTTTAAAGGGGCTCAACATAAAGCGACTAAAGTCAGGAATTCCGTCCCCCGGGGGCAAACAACCCCTTCAAATCTTTTTGGTTCTCCACGATTTATTGGGTAAAGTAAAGGAAAAATTTTCTTCGACCCTTTTGGATGCAGGGCAATGGTAAGAAAAATCTTTAGGTCAATGATTAAGAGGGGCCAGTGTTTGGAAAATAGTGGTTTTGGGGAAAACCAGGTGAAAGGGCCCCATGGGTTTTCCTTTTTGGGTCTTTAAACCCCCCCCAAAAATCATGTATTAAACGATTTTTCCCCCGATTTCTTTTTGATCACAAAAATGGGGGTTTTTAAGGGTGGGGGAAAAATTTTAAATGCCCCCTTTTAATATTTTTCCCTCCACAAATTTTATGAGCGCATTGGTTTTCCCCCCTTTTGGGGGCCATTGTTAAAAACCATCCCCGGGGGTATTTTTTTCCAGGTGAGGGGGAAGGGGGAAAAATAAAGCAATGGAAATTTAAACCCAAAGGGTGTGATTATTTAAACACCACCCCCAAATTTGGTTAAAATGTCCTTCCAATTAAAAGGGATGAAAAGGGGGCTTTTTCAACGAAAACCAAAATTTTTTTGTTGACCCAATGCACACAGACAAAGAAGGTGCCCTGTTTCCAAAAGAAAAACCCCCCATCCTGTGGCTGTTTGCTGATGGGAATAAAGGCCAATTTGTGGCCATGTTTTTGGAGAAATAATGCTGGTTTTCTGCTCTGTACCCCAAAAATCCATAAAGGTTATGCTTTATGCCCCTAAGGGAATTTTTTAATTTTTTCTTTTTTGGGGGGTTTTTAAATCACAGTTTAAAAATGTAAACCGTAGAGCCAAAAAACCCTTTTTATCCCGTGTGTCCAGAAATGGTTGTATTTTCCCCCTTTTATTTTTTATAGTGGGGGGCCAAAATTTTTCAAGTGTTTCTTTGTTATTTTTAATTTTGGGGGGTAAAGGGTAAGCCATAATTTTTTATTTCCCCCGTAAAGTCTGCTCAGTAACTCCCGGCAAAACAAAAAATCCCAAAAAGTTGTAGAAGAGGTCCAAAAAATAAAGCTCCAAAATGTTTGTCCCCTTTTTAAAGAGGGCCCCCTTTTTAGTTTTTATTTTTCAGGGGCCCCCTTTGTTTGTGGGGACGTTTCGCTGCGTTAAATCCCAAAAAAAGGCCCCCGTTGTTGGGGTTCAGCAGGAGGTTTTGGGGGGCCAAAAAATTTTTTGCAGCTGGGGTCTCCGGTGTCACGCGGAATTGTTCTGGGCGCGGGGCCCCCGGAAGCGCGCTCTTTGATGGTTCCCCACCGGGGTTACAAACCGTGGGGGTTTTGGGGCGGATTTGGAGTGTTACACCAAAAAACCCGTCGCTCGGGGGTCGGCGTGTGGGGGCCCTCATTGCCGCCCGGTAAAAATTGATAAATGGCTTTGAATCCTTGCGTGAAAGAGCCGTTGGAGAGGAGCCCAAAGCTAACACCTGATTTGGTAGTTTTGCCTGTTTTTTTAACCCCCAATCCCAATTCCTTTTTAACCTTAAATATAATGCCCCGCGAAGCCCCTTGGTACAAAAACCATTTCGCTCTAAAGTTTCCCCAAATTTTTTTCCAAAAATTTTTCCCAAGTAGCACAAACTTTGGGTTTTTGGGGGTTTCTATTTTGCAAGGCACACTGTTCAATAGTCCCCCAAAAAAATCGCCACACCGGCCCCATCTTAGCATAGCAAAAAAACCCCCCTATGAAATTTCCAATGATTCTTTTTCTACCCTGCTTAAAAACCCCTATAAGTTGGTAACCCCCCCCGGTCTTTAACCCTATCAAATTTTGTACGCCCAAACGCATCCTAAGCTTATCTGGGCCCCGATTCATTGTGCCTCTGTATGAAAAAAAGCCCCTAAGCCATGAGGTCTCCCCTGTTACCCCCTGATGGGGCTCCCTGACCGTTTTTCAGCAACTGATTCATTTCTAACGCTTCCCAAAAAGCATTAAAAAAAAATTGTTTATGTTGGTGAAAATAAAAAGACATTCCCCCCTTTTAAAAAAAATTTTGGGATAAAAATTTTTGTTAAAAAAAAAAATCTAAAATTTTTCTTAACAGGTTCATTTTTACACCAAAATTTAATAACCCTAGAAGTAGGCTAAAAACTTCCCCTCAAAACAAAAATATGCTCTAATTATGCATTAAGTTTCCCCCGTGCCAAAAATTTTGGTGTATATGTAACCCCGGGCTGCGATAGAAGCATTTTATGCTTCCCCCCCCATTTGCATTGGGGCCCCTTTTGATAGCGACCAAGCCTCCCCCTTTGTTTTGGGCCATTTCCCCCACAGATCACGGTGTGCCCCGGGTGGGGGGGGTTTTTGGAGGTTTGGGGCGTGGTTTTTTGGTGGGGGGACGATTTTTTGCAGGGGGGAACCAGTAAAGCGGGAGGCTGGCTCGCGGGGGGAACGACCCCCCCCCCCCAGCTGAAACCGGAGCTTGTCGGGGAGAGCCGGCCCCGGGGGGAAGGGGGCCCCCCGCCGGGGTGTAACCGGACCCGGCCTGTCGGGGGGGGGGGAAGGCAAAGGGGGGGGAGGCGAGCGGTTCCCCCCCCCACCCCCCCAACCCCCAAAAAACTGGAGCGGAGGCAAAGCGGGTTTTTCTCTTACCCCCCCCCTCCGACCCCCCTTCCCCTCAGACAAGGGAGGCGCGACGGTTCCGCAATCCCTATAGGCAATCCCCAAACCACTATGTTTGGAGATTTTTAGGCATAGTATTTTAGTTACGAAGGTGCAAAAAGGGGCATCCCACTCCATATCCTATTTTTCCTTTTTGACTTTTGGCCCCTTTTTGCTGCCTTTCTCTCAGAGGACCTGTGAAGAAGTATACACCCACCCGCCATAATTTTCCCCAAAAATTTTTTTGCTGGGTTTTTCCCCATCTAACATTGAATCCATTAAATTTCCCCAAATTTTTTACTCTCAGTTGAAAAAATGTGAGGGGTTTTAAAAAAACCCTTTGAATGGGGCCCCAAAAAAAAAAAGGCCCCCCGGAAAAATTCCCTTTTTTAAAACTATTTTTTACCCCCGGGCCCTTTTTAAATTGAGGAGAAAAGATCGTTTTCCGCTTTCCTACCATACCCAAAATCAGTGTGCACTGTTTGCAAATCCGGCCCCTGCGGCATAGAGGGGGGAGTACGATGTGATCCTCAAGGGTGCTTTTTTAAAAAAAATCCGCCCCCCTGCTGAGGGGACCTCCCCCAACTTTCCCCCCCGTGGCGATTTCCCCCCTTTTTCTTTGTAACCGGGGGAAAAAAAGGGAAAAGGGGGTTTAATGTTGTTGATCGTTGCCCGCAGGGGTTTCTCACAGCGTTGTTGCCCGCTTTCCACCATTTTCAAAGGGAAAAAGGGGAAGGACAAACGTTTTATACGGCCCATTTTTTTTGATCATTGGGGGGGTAAATAAGTTCGTAATGAATTTCCTGCTTTTGCAAATTTTAGTCGGGAAAATTTGGGTTTGTTACATTCCCGCAGTTAAAACCCATTTTCACCCCTTTTTCCCCTTTTGATAATTTTTACATATTTTAGGAGATATTTGGGGGAAAAACCTACTTTCCCCTCCCAAATTGCAGGGAAGGACAAATTTCAATTGACTCCCCTTTCAGCTTGTGACTGTGATTTTCATTAAACCCCGTGGGAATATTTCAGATGGCCTTTTCAGCTAACCCAAATTTTAAAAAAAATCCCCCCAAAATAGGTTTTGTGCTTGTTTATTCCATTTTTTCTCGAGTCTTTCCCCTTATTCTGCCTGAGATTTCAATTTTTGTGAGCTATTGTAGGATTGTGGTGCATGAGCTAATTTACTGGCAGGGCGGGTATCGACACTAAATTTGGTGGGGCCCCTTTTTAATGCAATGTGCAAATTCAAAAACGAGACCCCAAGATATTATTTTTTAGAGTCCCGTCTGCCCAAAATGTAAAATTTTTCACTGCAAAATTTTTTTTTTGCCTGCTGTGTTTTTATTCTTGGCTGAGTGCTTCAATGTGGTGTTGGTTTTTTTAAAGGAAACACCCGACTCTTTTTCATTGGGCCCTGTGATTTATGATTTGAAAGCAGTTGCTTTCTTTTTTAAATAAAAAAGGGGCCCAAAATCAAAGTTGTGGACATTTTTTGAAGGGTTAAGTAGAACATGAATGAATTTTTTTTTTTGGGGCCCCCCGGAGCAGGTCTGAGGCCAGAAATTGGTGCCAGGTAAATGTTTTTTATGTTGTGCTCTTGCTCTTTTTGTACTTTTAGTTCCTGGAAAGTTGGACGTGTTTTCATTTTTCCCCCAAAATTTTGTTGAAGGCAATGGTTTTCTTTTTAAAAAGGGGGTTCCTATGTTTCCCCCCAAAAAATTCCCCCGGGACCAACTTCCCTTCCAAGGGGGCCCGCTTGCCATGTCACTCGGGGGGGCTTTCCCCCCACCTTTAAGAAGGGGAAAGGGGGCTGAGGTGGGGAGGTTGTCGGGTCCCCTTTTTAGTGGGGCCCGCTCCCCGATTTGTTTAAAAAAGCCCGTCAGACCCTTTGGGATCTGGTTTGGGGAAAAAAAGACTCCTGATGGGAATGATGTTCATGGGACAAAAAGTGAAAGGGGAAAAAAAAGGGAAAGGGCGGTTTTGGGTCAAAAATCCGGAGTCAACCCTTTTCAATCCTT
>NW_026992538.1:0-56864 GCF_028769735.1 Zonotrichia leucophrys gambelii
TTCGTCCACTGGAGATCTCTGTTTCCATTGGCAATAAGAGCATAGAGGGGTCTGACGAGCAGTCCATAATTATAAACCCACAGCCGGCACCACCCTGCCATGCCTAGGAACATTCGGAGTTCCTTTATGGTCTGGGGTTTTGGGGTTTGGCATATGGCTTCCTTGCGAGCCTGCCCTAAAGTCCGTTGCCCAGCACTCACCTCGTACCCCAGGTAGACTACTTTCTGTTTCACTATCTGTGCCTTTTTCTTGGATACTCGGTATCCTTGGAGTCCTAGGAAATTCAAAAGGCTTACCGTCCAGGCCACACATGCTTCCCTTGTCTGAGTGGCCAGTAGAAGGTCATCCACATACTGCAAAAGCCTTCCTTCTTTCTGTGGGGCTTCCCAGGATTCCAGATCCTTTGCAAGTTGTTCCCCGAACAGGGTGGGGGAATTTTTCCAACCTTGTGGTAGTCTGGTCCATGTGAGCTGGGTTTTGCGCCCACTTTTAGGGCTTTCCCATTCGAATGCAAAGAATTTTTGGCTGGCTTCATGGATGGGGAGGCAAAAGAAGGCATCCTTTAAATCTAGAACAGTGAACCAGGTTAGCTCAGGTGTTAGGCAAGTTAATAAAGTGTATGGATTGGCTACAACCGGATACAGATCTTCTGTTATTTTACTGATAGCCCTTAAATCCTGTACTATCCGGTATGTCCCATCAGATTTCCGAACAGGCAGGATGGGAGTATTGAAATCAGATTGGCATTCCTTCAGCAATCCTAGTTGCAGAAAATTTTCGATTATTGAGCTGATTCCCTCCCTATCCTCTTTCCTTAGGGGGTACTGCTTGATTCTCACTGGCTGCGCTCCCTCCTTGAGTTTGATTACTATGGGAGAGGCATTTTTTGCCCTTCCTGGCACATCAGAGGCCCACACCCCGGGAAATACCTGACTTAATATTTCCTCATCAATTTCTTCCTTAATGCGAGTAGCAGTCAGAGTTAAACTTAGTGCCTCTATATACTTTTGATCATTCACCTCCAGAGTAATTTCCCCATTTTTGAATATGATGGTGGCTTGTAATTGTTCCAATAAATCTCTCCCCAAGAGTGCCCTTGGTGAATTAGGCATGTATAAGAACTTATGAATACCCCATTGTTTTCCCAATTTGTACTTCAAAGGTTTGCAAAAATATGCCCTTTCAGACTGGCCAGTTGCCCCCTGCACTACAACATAATCATTTTCCACAGTCACTAAAGCTTTTTTTAGGACTGAATATGTAGCTCCTGTGTCAACTAAAAATTCTACCCTTTTCCCTTCTTCCCCCAGCCTCATTGTTATAACCAGTGGATCCGCTGGGGCAGGATCCCCTGGTCCTCCTCAGTTGTTTTGTACGTGTGCAGCCATCTGTTGGTCACTCCTTCTTCATGCTGGGCATTGGTCTTTCCAGTGACCAATTCTTTTGCAGATTGCACACTGGTTCCTGCCCAACCGAGGTGGTCCTTGTCTCGGTGGGCCCTGGTTGTGTTTCCTCTGCCTTTCCTCCTGTACCACTGCCACCAACCTTTTCATTCCTCGTTTATATCCTTCCTCCCAGTTACTAAATACTCTCCAGGCCTCTTCTAACAAGGCTTCAAGATTTCTTGCGTCTGCTCCCCGAATCTTCTGAAGTTTGCGCCTGATATCTCCAGCAGACTGCCCCAAAAATGAATTAACTAGTTGGTTTATCCCTATCTCAGACTCCGGATCTAATGATGTATGACGACGCATGGTATCCCTTAAACGCTCTAGAAATTCAGATGGAGTCTCAGAAGGCCCCTGCTTAAGCGAATATAAGGCAGACCAGTTTATGGTTTTTGGAATAGCTCTTTCCACCCCTGTTGCTATCCACTCTTGATACTCTGCTAATTTCTTTACCTCTGCCGACACATTAGGGTCCCATTCTGGGTCTTGGAGGGGAAACGTTGTTTTACATCCAGCTGGGTGGCTTTACAGTAATCCTCCGCCAAATTTCCAGCTGTCTTTAAGATCAGCTGCTTCTCTGTCTCAGTGAAAGCATCCAGTAGTAGCTGGATGTCAGCCCAGTCTGGGTTGTGCTGTTTGATAACATACCTTAGGCGTTTGGCAGTGAGTATCGGGTCAACACAGTAATTCCTCGCAATCCTTTCCCATGCTTCTAAATCAAGGGTGGTAAATGGCACTTTAATCATTAATTTGCCCCCTTCTGGTCCCACTGCCTGTCGCAGAGGGGCCTGTAGCACTACTTGCCTCCTAGTCCTAGATGCAATTGGACTCCCACGGGTGGGGTGGGCTCTAGTAGATGTGCCTTCCCCACCTGAGTCCTCCTCCTCCTTTTTGGGGAGGCTTCCTTCCTCCTCATCCTCAGTATCAGCCTCGACTTCCCTAACCCCCCCCCTCGGGGAGAAGCTGGAGGATGTTTCACCCACTCAAATGTGTCCCGTTCTTGCTCCTCAGAACGATAGACCTTATCTGATCTCATACACCATTGTCCTATACTGCATGCTGAACAGCAGCGTTTGATTTGCCCTCTCTTTGCCTTGTTATCCCTTTCAAGGGCCAAGACCAGTGGGTCTGAGGGTGCTTTAATCCCACAGTCCCTCTGCCACTCTTGGTGATTTCTTAAAACAAAAAACATATCAGCATACGAGAACTCATTCCATTTACCTTCCCGTCTTAGAAACAACATCAACTGCAGTAAAGTATTATAGTCCAGGGTTCCAGTGGGTGGCCACCTTGCTCCGTCCTCTAGCCTATATAAGGGCCACCAGCGTGTGCAATACTGGATTAGATCCTTTTTATTCTCAGAGCCCCCCCGGCTAGTGACTTCCTTCCAGTGGGCCAAGATGCACCCTAAGGGTCTGGCCTGCGGAACTTCCTTACTCTGGTTAGTTCCCATTATCTCCTTCTTGCTCTGTCCCGCTTCCACCCAAACCTCTTTTCACAGGACTTCACAGTAGCTTCCCAGTCCTCCTCCCACACACCCCAAGTGGCAGGTACCAGATGTGATTTCCCACACACAAGTTTTAAGATCTTAGGCTCTGAATCAGCTTGATCAGGAACCTCTAGTTTACACCTGGGGCACGTGCCCCGTCGCCTGCTAGAACAACAATACCAGCGTTTCCCACAAACTACGCACTGTAATAATACCCACGCAGCGTGCCAGCCTCTTGATGCGCCAAAGGTTACTCGAAATTTCCCGCAAAAGCAAGCTATTCCATTTATTACAGGGAGCTCTAAATCTTCTACGGCAAGCTGTTCCCAGTCCAGACTTACAAGAATGCCAGCTGAAGTCCGGTAGAGTCCCTCTAAGTGAACTCGTTCGTCTCCTCTATTTATCCAATAATTCACCGGATTCACGAACTCCCAAGGGTCGAGTCCAAACCACTGAGGTAGACGAACCCCTCGGGTTCGTCTAGCCACGGTGAAAGCACGCACAACCTACACCACAATTTACCACTTTTACTCAATAAACGCCCTCGCGCACGCTTTTCACAGTTCACTCTGTTTTCTCCGTCGGGCGCTCCCCGCCCCCGCACAGCCTGCTTCGGCCGGTGTTTACTCAGCCTCTCAAGGGCGGGCAGAACTTTCGCCCCCCTGCGTAGTAGAGCACTATGCATCTGCTCTCTATATATCATACACTTTATGCACTTGCACAACTTACAAATACAGCGCGCTGATCACACAATGCAACATACAGCAACACAGTGTCCAGACACCACTCACACACGCACAAACAGAAGAAACATACGCGAATTCAGCTCTGCCCTATCAGAATCTGAATTCTAATACACGCATACACGGGTTCACCCAGCTTACCCCGGAGCCGCTGGCAGTCCTGCTCTATCAGGACGACGAAGCGACGAACCCCGTCTCTAATACAGCTGCTCTATCAGCTGCAGCTAGCTTACCCTGGAGCCGCTGGCAGTCCCGCTCTATCAGGACGATGGAACGAACCCCGTCTCTAATACAGCCGCTCTATCAGCTGATCCCAGACGTCTCTGGGTCGTTAATTCCCTTGTTCTTCCCCCCCCCCAGGGGCCCCTAGTACATACCGTGTCCTTCTCCGCAGCCAGCAGGTTCTTGTCTGTCCCGGCAGGAGGCAAGTCGAGGCGAGCGGAACTTCCTCCAGGAAAATCCTGGGGTGCGCCTAGGAGTCCGTCGGTCCCCCCCTGCCCCTGCAGGGACAGAGATGGAGACGGAAAGTATCTCCTGAATCTCCTGCCTGGCTCGCCAGAATGATTTGCGGAGAAAGGAAGAAACCTCACAACTTGTAAAAGTTGTAAAGCCCGGTATGCCTTTATTACGACACGCGTCGGACGCAAGCCTCCCAAAAGGCGTGCGTGCCCCCGGAGACTCCGAGTCCCCTTTTTATCCCCCCTTCCAAATGCATATGCATACAGTTTCAAATTAAGTTCATACATATTCATTCCACGCGACATTTAGCACTAATTCTTCTTTATCGAAGGAATTCCTAGGTCGGGGGCAGATTGACCTCGCGGTTTTCTGTTTTTCTTTCTCTGTCTCCTTGCTGTCTCTGGAATGCGGCCTCTCCTTCAGCTTTAGCTCCACAGACCCTTCACCTCTCCCAGACACTTCACCTAGTTCAGGATGGATCCTTACTCTGTCTCAGCCCCTTGGCTCCATGTGGCCACGCTGTGTCACAATGGCTCATGGTTCCATGAGACCACACAGTTTAACAAGGGACCCTTGGTTCCATCAGGCCTTGCTGTGTCACAATGGACTTGTGGTTCCATGAGCTCTCACACTGCCAGCAGCAGTCTCCTTGGTTCTGCAGTGTCACCATGGACCCTTTGTTCCATGAGGTTCCGCAGTAGAACACGGTCACCTTGATTCTGTGAGGTTCTGCAGTGTCACAATGGACCCATGGTTCCACCAGGCCTTGCTGTGTCACAATGGCCCCTTGGTTCCATGAGGTTTCTCAGGGTTACAATGGTCTCCTTGGATCCGCAGTATCACAATGGACCATTGGTTCAATGTGGCCCAATGTGCCAAAATGGATTTTGGTTCCATGTGGTTCTGCTGTGCCACCATGGACCCTTTGCTGCATGAGTTTGCACAGTGTCACAGCTGACTACTTGGTTCTGTGAGGAACCACTGTCACCAAACCTCTGAAATATCAGAATAAGGCTTCTGAACACTCATTTGCTATTTCAGAGGGTGTCATATACTCAGGACTGAGCTCTAGTGAGGGTAACTCCTAATCTTACGTGGACATGTAATTCTACCAGTGTGTTGCTTATACACAATCACTAAATGTGAATTACAGTTCACCCATTTCCATAAAACCCACACAAAGTTCCCAGATTCACTCCTTGTTTTCTCTATCCCTGCACACTTCAGCCAGATGTCTTCTTCTTCTCTTCCATCCATCCTTGCTGGGAAAGCAGCCCCTGCATTCCTTGTTCCTGTGCTGAAAGTTCACAGGCAGGGTAAACATGGAATGAACCCTTTTGGTATCAGCCCCACCTGCGTAAGCAGTATATGATAAATTATATAATTGTTAGATGTGATGATTGTTTAGTAATTAAATATAATTAATAAATAATTACTTATAATACTAATTACTAATAATTACTAATAGATACTTATAATTATAAGAATCATGAGAAACTATGTTAGAAGTTTGAGGGGGACCACGAGGAGCCGATAGTTGGATGAAATCTATGTATACAATAGAACTATATATGTTTAATAATTAACATGAAAGTTATATAACGATAGACTATAAAAACATGTTCATCCCAAATGCATGTCAGAGACAGATTTGGGTTTGTACCCCTGACACGCAGAGCTCTTCAATAAAAGCACCTGCATATAATCATTCTCGTGATTATATGCTTCTGAACGCTAACAGGAGCAGTGGGGGGAACGCCTGACAGTGAGAGGATATACATAATTATAAATCCTTTAACTGGCATTGGAACTTGACATAACTATTAAACATTCAACAAACAATCTATAACTAACGTTGGAACTTTATATTAACTCCTTTAACAATGAACTTTATATCAATTCCTTTAACAATCGATTCTCTACATTTTCCCCCTCTAATTGTTCAATTGGGCTCAAGCCTGCATCAATTAGCAATTACTTCTTCTTGAAAGTACAATTTTCTTACAATTTTTAATATTGGTTGTAAATTTGCTTGGCATCTTGATGTTCTTGATCATTCATTACCATGATTACTTTTACTTCTTTTTTATTAAGCTCTTTCGGTACCATTAAACTTACTTGTACAGCAGATGTTACAACTCGGATTACACAGGGGAGCATTTAAGGTAGGAGGATCAAACTAGCAATTTCACATAAGATGAAAAAGGCTATTTTTTCCACCAGTTTCCTTTTAATGACCAGAAATTGTCCCACCAGCTGGTATCAAATGTAAGGGTCCACGCTTGTGTTCCAACATAAACTAACTTCCAGATTTCCTTTGAGATATTTCTAATGACTTCACTGCAGTCATCTATTTCTAAGTAGCACTCAGAGGAATTAAATTTTCTACATATCCTTCCATCATCAGGTAATAAATAATCTACTGCTAGTATGATTTGATACACCACAGTTCTAGTCTGGGATGGTTGGTCATTTATGTGGCCTAAAGCTAGAGAGGTTCAGTTCGATACCATTTCAAGTACTGCTTGTAATCTTAGAATCTGATTTAACGCATAAATTCATTAGAAGACTTAGAAGGGGATGTGGTTGGTTTTGACTCTTCAGTGGGAGGTGGTCAGGTCCTTTAATCTGGGTTATATGTGTCCACCCCTTCTCTTGGGTCTGTATGGCTGTATTGGTGGTGAGTAGGACCTGAAAAGGGCCTTCAAACTTAGAGGTTAAAGGTGCAGAGTTCCATGATTTAACTAACACCCAGTCCCCTGGATTGATGTTATGTCCCTTAGTGTCTAAGGGAGACATTTGAGGGAGATAGCCCTTTTTCCTAAGATCTTCGAATCTCCTTCCTATGGCCTTTACCTATTTTTGGGTGGCTGTCTCTCCTTCTGGATAAATTCCCGTGCTATACGGGGTTGTCAAGAAGTGGAGTCCTAACATCATTTCATTAGGTGAGACTCTTATACCTGATCAAGACCTTGTTCTAATTTGTAACAGTGCTAAGCATAGACATTTAAGCCAATTCATCTGGGTTTCTGTAACTAATTTAGTTAACGTGTTTTTGATGGTTTTATTCCTTCTTTCTACTCTTCTGGAGCTCTGGGGATGCCAATGGGCTGTGCAACCTCCATTTCATTCCCAGGGCTTCAACAACTTGTTGTAAGACTTGGGCAGCAAAATGTGGACCTCAGTCAGAATCAACATTATTTATCAACCCATATCAGGGAATGATGTTTTCTAGGATTGCTTTTGTGGCTACTTGGGCTGTCTATGTTTTGGTCAGGAAGCCCTCTACCCAATGGGTGAGATGATCCACGATCACTAATAAGTGTCTGTATCCCTGGACAGGGGACTTTTCTACCTGCCCATTTTGGAATGGATGCAAGGCCAACTCTCTTCCCCCAGATCAGACAGTACTCTTCTCATTACTTTCTGATTAATTTGTTGGCAAGTTAAACATCCCTTGGTAACTGCCTTTGCTATGGTACGTACTCCCATGCACATATGATCCCTTGGAAAGTGGTCACATAACCCTTTATTCCCCAATGGGTCAACTCATGTAACTCTGTCATCACCTTTTGGGCTGGAACTTTATTTAAAATTTACTGTCCATCAGAGATCCACCATTCTCCATTTTCTTTTTGCTGTCCTCTCATCTTTTCTAACTCTCTTAATTCTTTCTTGTCAAAGATGGGTCTTTCCTCTTTTCTTTCTCTACTAGGTGTTCCCTCTATCTTAAGAATTTTAATTGGACTTTCCTGTTCCAAAGCTACTTCTTTCACTACTTGATCAGCTAATTGGTTTACCTTTATTTTAATGGTGTCCCCTTTTTGATGTCTTTTTATGTGAACTTTGGCTATCTCTATTGATTTCCTCAGGGACTCTAGTACTAATTTTCTTAGCTCTTCTTGTATTAAATTTTTGCCTTAAGAATTAAGGTACCCCTGTTCTTCCCATATTTTTTGAATGTATGGGCAATCCCAAATGCATGCCAGGAGTCAATATAGTTTGTTTCTTTATCTTTTTCTAGTAAATCTAGTCCTCTCTTCAGGGCACAGATTTCACAGCACTGGGCAGACCAATTTGAGGGTAGCTTTCCCATTTCCTCAACTTGCATGTTCTGCCCATCTATGGTTACATACCCTGAGACCTGTTTACTGGCTACCATTCATGATGATCCATCTGTAAATAAAATTCTCCCATATGGGAGGGGCTTATCTTCTACATCTTCTCTCACTTTAGTCTGCATTTCAATAATTTCTAAACAATCGTGATCCAGGTCTTTTAACAGCTCTCCCATGAGGAACTGGGCTGGATTTAAATATTTTGAAGTGACTAATTCGAGGCCCTTGGTACTTACTAGAATGACTTCATACTTTAGTATTTGGGAGTCAGTTAGCCACTGAGGGGCCTTGTGACTTAAAACATCTTTCACATTGTGTGGGTTATGAACCTGGACCTTCCCCTTTCAGGTTAGTTTCTGTGTGTCTTCTGTTGGGGTGGCTGTTGCCTCTATCACTTGCACACAGGCTGGCCACCCTCTGGCTGCTGGATCTTGTAACTTGGAGAGAGATGCGACCGGCTTCCTGCATCCTCCCCTATCCCGTGTAAGGACTCCGCAAGCTATCCCCTCTTCCACGTTTACCAATTGGTCAAAGATCTTTTAAGGTCTGGTAGACTTAGTACAGGGACAGAAGACAATTTAGTTTTCAGATTCCAAAGCTGTTCCTCATCATTTGAGGTCCAGGTTAAAGGCTCTGAGTCTATCAATTTGTCATATGGAAATTTAACACTTTTAGTATACTGATCAAGCCATAATCTGCAATACCCAAACAAACCTAATAATTTTCTAACATGTCTTTTGGTCTTTGGAGCAGGGATGTACAGAATTCCTAAAAATTCTCTTGGGGCTTGACTTTTTATATCCTTGGGTGATTATATGTCCTAGATATGTTAGTTCTTGTTTCACAAATGGCAGGTTTTTTGTGATACTTTTAGACCTTTTCCCCCTAAGAAATTTAGGAACCATATACTAGAACATTTAACTTTGTCTTGTTCTCCCCCTGATACAAGTAAATCATCAATATACTGTAAAATATGTACCCCATTCTCAGGTTTAAACTGTTCTAGGAGTTCTTCTAGAGCTTGCCAAAGAGATTTGGGGATTCTGTAAACCCCTGGGGAAGATGTGTCCACCTGAGTTGCTGTTTTCTTTTCTTTTCTTTTCAATGTCCTCCCATTCAAAGGCAAACCAGTTCTGGCACTCTTCAGCCTGGGGACATGCCCAGAAGGCATCCTTTAAATCCATGACAGAGAACCATGCATGCTCCTCAGGTACTTGGCTTAAAAGGGTGTACGGGGTTTGTACTACTGGGTGCCTTGTAACCATTCTTTTATTAACTTCTCTTGAATCTTGCACTAATCGATACCTTCCATCAGCTTTTCTCACCACTAGTACAGGAGTATTGTGTGGAGACATGCATGGTTCTAAAATCCTTCCTTTAACAGCTGGTCAATTACTGGGGCTAGTGCTTTCTTTCCCTCTGGGGCAATGGGATACTGCCTTACCCGAATGGGGGAGATGTCTTTTTGCATCTCTACTTTTATTCGTGGCATATTCAAACAAGCAATTTTCCCTTCCCCCAGCCACACGTTTGGGTTGATTTCATCTATGTCTCCCTTTGTTAAGACCATTATTTGTACTACCATTTTTCCTTCTTTCGGCATTACTCCAATTCCCAATTTGAATTGTAATTTATGTCCTAATTAATTACAACCTAACTTGGGGATGTAAATGAACTTAGCTCAACACTCTCTTGAATTTCCTCTAATTTCTACATCTTCTATAATCTGGGCCTCAAATGGTTCTCCTTTGGCCCCTCGTACTTTGCAGACCTTTTTACCAACTGTGATTCCTGTTGGTATTTTAGTCACACATGACTTGTCTGCTCCAGTATCAACTAAAAATTCAAATTCATCATTCTGGGGACCAGTCTCGAAATTTACCAAGGGCTCTTCTAGATGATTCATTAAATTCCCCAGAGCATACAACCCTTGACACCCCCATTCCCCATACTTCTCATCTCTTCTTAAGATAATCTCTAGAGTTTCTTGCTCCCATTGAGGCTATGGCTTCATCTAATTGAAGTTTCTTACAATTTCTCTTTAGATGTCCTTTCTCTCCACAATAATAACAATATTTGTCACTGGGTAGAGCCCTAGCCCCTTTTGGTCCAATAAAACCTTTGTCTCTTCTAAGTGGTTCTACTGGCCCATCCTTGTCGGCTCCTACACTTTCTCTGGCTATGGCTACCAAAATTTTAGCTTTTGTTTTTGTCTTTTTTTCTTTTTTCCTCAGATATACTCTTACGGCTTCTCTCAGCAGTTCATTATACTTTTTTCCTGCCAGTCCTCTATTCTTTCTAACTTTCATCTGATATCTGGCCAGGATTTACTTATAAATTGTACCTTGAGAAGGTCTTGACCTTCTGGGCTGTCTGGGTCAACATCAGAGTAAATCTGGAAGTTTTTCTTTAGCCTATTAAGCCGTGTTGCTGGGGTCTCGTCTTTTTCCTGGGTGCTGTCAAACGCTAACCTGGTATTACTCCCTCTAGGGACTGATTCTTTTATCCCTCTGGTCATCATGGACTGTAATCTCTCATATTCCTTCTCCCCTCTTCTTGATTAGGGTCCCAGTCAGGCTCCACTAAAGGCATTGTTTGGTCACCTGGGGGCCAGGGTTGGTTTTCTCGCTCCCAAATTTTCATTCTTGCAGTTCTTATTAATCGAGTCTCTTCTGGGGAAAATAGGATATTAAAGGTGGAGTTCAATTCTCCCCATGTATAAATATTAGAGCTAAAAATGGATCAATTTGATTTGCTATACCTACTGGCTCTTCCACTAAATTTCACAATTCTTTCTTAAAGTTTCTAACTTGGGATGCAGTCAAAGGAGCGTTTACAAATCCAATCTCACTGGCCACCCCGCCCATGGGAACTTCTCTGAGGGGGACAATTTTTCCACTTTAGCCACTTTGGACCAGGTGTTACAACATCAGCTGTGGAGGCTGACTGGGTAACTTCACTCTTGGGCAGGAGATTCTGAGATGTTGTTTGGCTTCTCATTTGTGCTGGGGAGGCAGAGCAGGAACTTGCTGGTGAATAAGGGGGGCATGAGATGGTAGAGGTAAGGGAAGAGTAGTGAAGGGTAAAGAGAGTAAGGAGAGGGTTGAGGAGAAGGTGGTGGAGGTATAACTGGGTTAGGAGGTGGTAAAGGAATGACAGCTGGGAGAGGAGGAAGAATTCGGTCCACAGACAGAGGAATTGGAGGAAGGATTTGAGGTACTGCAAGGGTAGGAGGAAGGAAGTGGTCAAGGGGGTCCCAGTTTTTGTCAGCCTTCCCAGCCTCTTGTTTTACTTTACTGGCTTGCTTTCCCTCTTTTAAATGATAGACTCTTGTATTTTCCTCCTCTGAGGTGTACTTTAGCCAACAGGTGATGTTCTGTATGTGATGGGCCTTGATGGAAATGTTTAGGGATGTTGTTAGGTCACGGAGAAAGAAAATTAGAAAGGTGAAAGCTTAAGGTTTAACCAGGCCACTCCTGTGAAGGATAATAAAAATGTTTCTATAAATACATTAATGGCAAAAGGAGGTACAAGGACAATCTCCATTCATTATTGGGGGAGATGTGGTTACCAAATATGAGGAAAAGGCAGAGATACTTAACCCCTTCTGAGCCTCAGTTTTCAAGAATGAGTCAAGTTGTCCTCAGGACAAGTGTTCTCCTGAGCTGGTGGATGGGCACAGGGAACAGAACAGCCCCTGTAATCCAGGAGGAAGCAGCTGGAGACCTGCTGAGTTACTCAGATGCTCACAGGTGTCTCTGGGAGCAGATGGGATGCATCCCAGGGGGATGAGGGAGCTGGTGGGTGAGCTCCCCCAGCTGCCCTCCATCATTTACCATCAGTGCTGGCTCAACAGGGAGGTCCCAGAGGACTGGAGGTGCCAGTCCAGGTGAGCCCATCCCCAAGAAGGGCTGGAAGGAGGAGCTGGGCAACTCCAGGTCTGTCAGCCTGTGGTGGTTTGACCAGGAAGAAGTGGGAATTCTGGGATGCTGTGGTCAAACCAATGGATGTTCGAGAGTTTGATACTGGCACCTGGTGTAGCCAGTGGGGTTTGGACACACCTCCGAGAATACACAGGGGTTAAAAAGCAGAGCTCTGCCCCTGGCAGGCTCTCTTGGGACGTCGAGGCGAAGAGGTCAGATCTCCCCCCCCCGTCCAGCCGCTGCTGCTGGGCGGGGGAGGGGCAGCCACGTGGTAGGCCCTGGGCCTGGACAGAGATGGGAGGTGAGGAGGCCCTCGAGGATGGAAGGGTGGAAGATCCCAGGGAGTCAGCCCTCGGGCAGCCATTTCTCCCCCCCCCAGGAGGGAGAGAGAGAGCTGGCGACACCGAATGTGATAGCAGCCAGCCCAGGAGGAGAAGGGGGGGGAGAGTGCCCGGCCGGAGCGGCAGCGTGTGTGGGAGTGCCGCAGCTCCCAGACAGACAGAGACTGAAAGTTTTAACCCCTTTCTTTCATGATTGGGGCCTTGCAAAAATGCTAATCCTCCTCGAAGCTGAATGAGAAGGGAGATAAGAGATGAGATGAGACAAGGACCTGGCCCGAAGAACGTGGAGATGATTGAATGGGGAGAGATGATTTGGAGTGGCATTTTGGCTGGACTTTTCTTGTGGCCATGGACTCAGTTGTTCCTGTGACACAGAGACTGCACTTAGGAGGAGGCAGTGGCTCAGAACCAGGAGGGTTCATCGTGAGGACCCCCCGGCCCCAGGGGGTTGGAAAAATATGGGGGGGACAGATGTCCCAAAGCAGAGACTGTGCCTTTTTGGAGTGAGACAAGGCATCCTTAAAAGACAACCCTAAAAGCAGCTCTGGCCATGTGCAGTGGTGAGAGCACTGGGCATGGAAGGAAGATGTCACAAGCGGCAAAAGGACTTTTTTCCGGGCGGTGCCGAAGTGACAGGGAAGCACACGAGGTTTCAGTGTGTTTCCAGGGGAAGCCTATGGAACAAGAAGGACTCCTTTCCTCTTCATGAACTGAAGTTTGAGTATACTAAAGCGTGGTGCCAGGCTGGGCAGTTGGTGATTTGGGAGAATGTATCGGATTGGGAAAGTCAGGTAGTGGGGAGGAGGAAAGTGGTTTTTTTTGTAAGGTTTTCAATTTTTTTTTTTTCTTTTCCTTATAGTTTTTCCCTATTTTCCTGTAGTTTAGGTAATAAAGTGTTCTTTATGTTTAAGCTAAAGCCTGTTTTGCTTATTCCTGGTCACATCTCACAGCAGACACCAGGGTGAGGGAATTTTCATGGGGGGCACTGGCTCTGTGCCAGGCTCAAACCATGACACAGCCTGACCTGGGTGCCCGGCAAGGTTATGGAACAGATCACCCTGAGTGCCATCCCAGGACACCCAGAGTATGGCGGAGGGGTCAGAGCCAGCCAGCGTGGATTTCAATGTCTGCACTGATGATCTGCATGAGGGGACTGAGTCCAGCATGAGGAAATTTGCAGATGACACCAAGCTGGGTGTGAGTGTGGATCTGCTGGAGGGCAGGAGGGCTCTGCAGAGGGCCCTGGACAGGCTGGATCCAGGGCCCAAATCCAACAAGGTGAGGTTAAACAAGACCAAGTGCTGGGTCCTGCACTTTGGCCACAACAACCCCTGCAGCACTACAGGCTGGGGACAGAGTGGCTGGACAGCAGCCAGGCAGAAAGGAACCTGCAGGGACTGATGGACAGCAGGCTGGACATGAGCCAGCAGTGTGCCCAGGAGGGAAAGAAGGCCAATGGCTCCTGGCCTGGATCAGGAATGGTGTGGCCAGCAGGAGCAGGGCAGGGATTCTTCCCCTGCACTTGGCACTGGGGAGGCCACACCTCGAGTGCTGCGTCCAGTTCTGGGCCCCTGTCATGGTTTAGCCCTGGCCCAGAGCCAGTGCCTCCCTGAGAATACTCTCTCCCTGGTGTCTGCTGTGAGATGCGACCAGGAATAAGCAAAGCAGTCTCCAGCTTAGAAATAAAGAAAACATTATTAACTAAACTACAAGAAAAGAAGAGGGAAAAAAACTATAAGGGAAAAAAAAATGAAAACCTTACAAAAGCACCTTTCTTCTCCCCCCACCAAATTTCCCAATGCAATACATTCCCCCAAATCACCAACTCTCAGTCCGGTACCACCCTTTAGAATACTCAATCCTCAGTTCATGAAGAGGAGAGGAGTCCTTCTTGCACCATAGGCTTCCCCTGGAAACGCGTTGGAGCCTCGTGTGCTTCCATGTCACTCAGCACCGCCTGGAAAGTCCTTTTGCCATTGTGACACCTTCCTTCCATGCCCAGTGCTCTCACCACTGTGCATGGACCAGAGCTGCTTTTAGGGTTGTCTTTTAAGGATGCCTTGTCTCACTCCAAAAAGGCACAGTCTCTGCTTTGGGACATCTGTGCCCCCCAATTTTTTCACCCCCATGGGCCGAGGGGTCCCCACAATGAACCCTCCTGGTTCTGAGGCACTGCCTCCCCCTAAATGCAGTCTCTGTGTCACAGGAAAGAAAATGGTTCAGTCTATGGCCACACAAAGAAAGTCCAGCCAAAAGGCCACTCCAATCATCTCTTCTCCCACTCAGTCAGTCTTCTCCATTTCCCTCTGGCCTATCCCTTGTTATCTCATCTCTTATCTCTCTTCTTACTCAGCTCCAGGAGGATCAGCATTTTGCAAGGTCTCAATCATGCAAGAAAAGGGTTAAAAATTTCAGTCTCTGCCTGTCCCAGAGCTCTGGCACTCCCACACTGCCCTGGCCTCAGCACCTTCTCACCGCACTCCGCCCCATTCTCCTCCTGGGCCAGCGCCGATATCGAATTCAGACGCTGGCTCTCTCTCTCTCTCTCTCCTTCTCTCTCTACCCTGGGGGGGCTGCCTGATGTCTCTTGGTCTCTTCCACCCTTCCATCCTTGGGCTGGGCCTACGTAATGGCCACGTGGCTTTTCCCCTCCCCCCGCCCAGCCAGCAGCTGGGACAGGGGGAGAGATCCACAGCCTTTCCCGACAGAAGTCCCAAGAGACTCTGGGCAGGCACAGTTCTGGGTTTCAACCCCCATGTTTTTCTCAGAGGCGGTTCTACAATCTGAGCATCCATTGGCCTGATGGTAGTGACCACAGCATCCCAGAAATCCCATTTCCAGTCCAACCACCACAGCCCCCAATTTAGGAAGGAGATGGAGGGGCTGGAGCGTGTCCAGAGAAGGGCAACAAGGCTGGGAAGGGGTCTGGAACACAAGTCCTGTGAGGAGCAGCTGAGGGAGCTGGGATTGTTTATCCTGGAGAAGAGGAGGCTCAGGGGAGACAAGGCGGTGTCAGGGCAAAGGTTGGACTTGATGATCTCCAAGGTCTTTTCCAAGCTTGCTGATTCTGGGATTCTCTGAAACCACCCTTGGAGCAGTTGCAGGAGGAGCCCTGGGCCTCCTCTTCAGAAGCTCCAGCAGCCCAGGTCCCTCAGCTTCTCCTGCCAGCCCCAAAGCCCATCCTGTCAGTCCTGCAGAGCCTCTGCAGCTCCTCCTCACTGCCCAGAACAGGGAGCCCCAGAGCCAGACACAGCAGCCCAGATGTGCCCCCCTGGCCTGGGGTGCCTCTGGCAAGGGAGCCTGCAGACAATTCCTGCAGCACTTGTAGGATGATCCTGCTGCCCAAGGGACGTTCCCATGGTGCCAGGTCAGGAACTGCAATGGGGAGTGGGGCCAGAGAGGAAAGAGCAAACAAGGATGGGCTGTTTGCAGGGGAGGGAACAGGGCTGGGCAATGGGAAGACATTTGTATCGGGAAGAGTAAAGAAAGCAAAGGTGAAGCCAAGGAAATGATCAGGGCAGTTTGGGGGTGGCTGTCAGGCAGCCCTGGCTCTGAGCAACAGCGTCTGCAGTGGGACAGGAAACTCCCAGCTGATGGGAAAAAAACTTTCTGGCTGACTGCAGAGGCCAGGACAAAGCTGAGTGGTTTCCCTGGTGTCCCCCAGCCCTTGCTGGCCCCAGGGGCTGATGGCATTTGTGCTCCCTCAGGTTCATGTCCCCACACCAACAGCATGGGGGTGCTCCCCCTGCTGTGTGCAATGCAAACAGGGGCTGCTGAGCCAGTGCTGCTGTGTCTGTGCCTGCAAGGATGGGGCACCTGTGTGAGCTGGGGGAGAGGCCAGGGCTGCAGAGGGGGGATGTTGTTGTCAGCTCCATGAGGACGCTCTGGGACGCTGCCCTGGGCTGTGCAGCGCACTGGGGATGGATCAGCCCCTGCTCTGCTGCTCCTTCCCGTCTGCCCCAGGGCCCTTGCAGAGCCCCAGCCATGCTGTTTGCCCCCAGCCTGCCCACAGCCAGCCTGGGGCTGCTCACGGGGCTTTTCTGTGCTGAGCATTGGCCTGGCTGTGTTCTTGAGAGAGCCTGGGCAAGGAGCCTGGAGTCCCCAGGGCCTGGTCTGAGGCGTCAGCGCTGCCCCAGCAGTGCCCGTGGCCTATCCCTGCTGCAGCCCCGGCACTGCCACCCCCAGGGCTGTGCCCGGCCCCGAGAGCACTCAGGCCCTGCAGCAACACCAGGGCCACCAGGGCAGGGCCACGGCAGCAGCACTGGCAACACCAAGTGCTGCTGCTCCTGGGTACAGCTGCTGGGCCAGCACTGATCTGCCCCTAGCTCTGCACACAGACGTTGCTGCTGCAGCTCCTGAGAAGTCAAGAAAAGGGGCATCTCCAGGGAAAACTTTGCTGGGAGATCCTTTAGTTAATTTAAAGCCACCAAGGCTTTAAACATACCAAAGGTTCTCATTGACACAGTCTGTGGGTCACAGCAAATTTGGAAAGAAATGAAATGGGAAAGAGAATGAACAATGACCTTTTTTTGTGGACATTATTAAAAAACTAAAGCAGAAGAAAGAAAAGAACAAACAAGCACGAAAGCCAAAAGCTATTAGGGATTACTTCCATTACATTTGATTTCCAGAAATTGGCCAGCAGTTTAATGTTTCTGAAACCATCCAGTCGTCAGTGTCCTCCCTGCAGCCTTGAGCTCCTGGTTCCTCAGGCTGTAGATGAGGGGGTTCAGGGCTGGAGGCACCACCGAGTACAGAACTGACACTGACAGATCCAGGGATGGGGAGGAGATGGCAGTAGGCTTCAGGTAGACAAAAAAGCCAGTGCTGAGAAAAAGGGAGACCACAGCCAGGTGAGGGAGGCAGGTGGAAAAGGCTTTGTGCCGTCCCTGCTCAGAGGGGATCCTCAGCACAGCCCTGAAGATCTGCACATAGGAGAAAACCATGAACACAAAACAACCAAAACCTAAACAGACACCAAGCAATGAAATACAAATTTTTCTGAAGGTGGAGTGTGAGCAGGAGAGCTTGAGGATCTGGGGCACCTCACAGAAGAACTGGCCCAGGGCATTGCCCTGGCACAGGGGCAGGGAAAATGTATTGGCTGTGTGCAGCAGTGAAAAGAGAAAGGCACTGGCCCAGGCAGCTGCTGCCATGTGGGCACAAGCTCTGCTGCCCAGGAGGGTCCCGTAGTGCAGGGGTTTGCAGATGGACACGTAGCACATCACGGTCAGGAGGGAAAATTCTGCTGTGATAAAGAAAAGAAAGGAGAAAACCTGAGCAGCACATCCAGTGTAGGAGATGTTCCTGGTGTCCCAGAGGGAATTGTGCATGGCTTTGGGGACAGTGGTGCAGATGGAGCCCAGGTCGCTGAGGGCCAGGTTGAGCAGGAAGAAGAACATGGGCGTGTGCAGGTGGTGGCCGCAGGCTACGGCGCTGATGATGAGGCCGTTGCCCAGGAGGGCAGCCAGGGAGATGCCCAGCAAGAGGCAGAAGTGCAGGAGCTGCAGCTGCCGCGTGTCTGCCAATGCCAGCAGGAGGAAGTGCCTGATGGAGCTGCTGTTGGACATTCACTGTGTCTGTAAATTTCAACCTATAGAAGGAGGAAAAACAGGGAAATGGAGTGGAGATTTCTCTCAGAAATTTCTCTCAGATTTCTTTTTCCTAGACCTTTCCTGACACTTAATACCTTCCCCTGTCTGTGTCTAGGAGATCTTCCTTCACCTTTTTTGCTGGAGCCCTAGTTGCTACTGGCCAATGTTGTGTGAGGAGCTGGACCTTGACCTGCAGGACACGTGGGAGTGAGCCCTGACCCCCAGTCAGTGCAGGGGAACAGTGAGGGCAGGGGCCAGTCCTGGTGTTTGAACTTAGATAAAGAATGCTCAGCTAAGGCAGCAGAACTTCCTGCGTGAAGGGATGGGGATAACAGAAGGTAGAATGAGAGATTCTGCTGCACTGTGGAAGAACAGATTGTCCAGCAAGGCAGGAGGGTTATCTGAGGCTTAGTGAAGACTGAGGGGAGCTGCTCTGTCCCTCTCTTCTGTTCCAGCTTCCCTGGACTTGCACAATTCTGAAATCCACTCCTGTGTTACCCTGGACAGCCAGGAGTCACTGCTGAGAGCAGAGGGATCCCTGGCACACAAAGGGTCTCCTGCCTTTCCCAGAGTCAGGAGAGTGGGCTCATTGCCAGCCTCCCAGGCTGCCCTGCCCAGAGCTCCCTGGGCACAGGGAGCTGGGACACCCCATTGCTGTGCTCAGCCTGCACAGGAGGAGCCCAAGGGCTGGGCCTGGCCCTGCAGCTGGAACTGCCATTGCAGAGAGCCCCTCTGCAATGCCAGCAGCACCTGGGCAAGGCAAGGAGAGAGAGAGAGCCGGGCCTGAGGAAAAGCCTTTCCCTGGCCAGCCCTGCCCAACCCCTGCCAGGCAGCAGCAGAGCAGGACTGTGGCCCTCAGGCCCTGGTCAGCAGGGAATGGGCACATGGCCGCAGAGATGCCCTTCATCTCTGGGGCTGCTCTGCCGGCCCAGGAGGCACTGAGGGCCCTGAGGCCCCGGGCTGAGGGCTGTGCTGGCTGTGAGGGGACACAAGAGCTGTGCTGCTCAGGGCAGTGTCTGCCCTGCAGGCCAAGCCCGGCAGGTGCCACATCTGCCCTGCAGCAGGGCTTCCCTCAGCACTGCCTCCCTCCCTCCCTGCCCACGGCTCTGCTGCTGGAGCTGTCCCAGCCCCAGCTGCTCCTGTGGCCCCGGGCTCCTTCCCTGCCAGAGCTGCCAGAGCCCAGCCCAGCCCCCAGGCCAGCCCTGCCCTGCAGCTGCTGGGCCCTGCAGGTATTAAAGAACAGCTTCCCCAGCCTGGGCACCATGGAAAGGTGATACTGCATGGATCTGGAGGCTGGGCAGGTGCAGGCACTTGCTGAGGTGCCCAGGAATCCTCAGGGTGATGGTTTAAGAGTCCCAGCCACTGCTCTGCCCTGCCCAGCTGAGTTTGCATTGCCACCATGCTGAGCCAGGGAAAAGTGAGAGCACAGATTCAGGAAAGCAGAGACCCAAGCAGGAAACTCCTGCCCTGAATTATCCCATGGCAAGTCCCCTCAGAAATGAGCTGGGCATGATCTGGATCTCTGAGCAGCCCTGGTGCAGCCTCAGCTTCACCCCCTGCAGCCGTCCCTGGCAGCAGGATCCGTCCTGCCCTGTCCCTCTGACAGTGCCCAGGGCATCCCTGCTCTGCAGCACATCCTCCTCCTTCTCCTCCTGTGCCACAGAGAAACTGGGAGAGTCCTCCTGACACATCCCCAGGCTGTGGGGTGTGCTGGCTTCAGGAGATCCCTCCAGGAGCACATCAGAGATTGCCCTGCACCCATACACTCACCATGCACAGGGCTGTGAAGATTTTTCCCCAAGTGAAGTCTCAGCTCAATGTCTTCCCAATCCTGATTGCCTTCAGCTGTCTCTGCCTGGCTCCTGTCCCCTCAGTGCCCGCAGGCAGAGCCCTCAGCCCTACTGGGCTGGGAGAGGAGCTGGCCCTGGGAAGAGCTGTTCCTTTAAAGCTCAGCAGCACAGACACAGCACAAGGACTTTAATGAACCTCTTGGGGATTTGGTGTTGTTTACATCAGACTCAGTCCCTGAGAGAGTGTTCAAAAACTTCTCAGGAGCTCAGACTTAAATTGAAACTCCAAAATTTCTTGGAGTTTTAATGGTTCCACTGAGAGACACAAATGAGAAATTTTCCCCAGGTTCCAGTTAGAGCAGAACACTGGAGGCAGTGATGACAGCTGGGGACAAACAAGGCAAAGGTGTCTCTGGTGCTGAGCAAAGCTGGATGTGTTTGAGAAATGCAAAGGGCCAAGGCCTGAGCCCCAGCCCCTGGCCAGGCAGATCCTGTCCCTCCCTCCTTGCTCAGGGCTCTTCCCGGGATGGGCACTGGCATGTGGGGATGGGCAATGGCAAGGGCAGGAGCATGGGGCGGCCCCTGCCAGGCTGCTGAGCAGGGACAAGGAGGCAATGAGGCCCCAGGCCTGCAAGGGTCACTTGTCCCCTCATGGCCTCAGGGCCAGGGCCAGCAGCCATGGCCAAAGTGCTGCCCAAGTTGGCTCTGGCAGGGCTGTCTTGCAGCTGCTGCCCATCCCTGTGCCCTGTGCAGCCCAGGCTGTCCCACGGTGTCCCTGCCCTGCGCCTCTGTCCCTGCAGGCTGTCGGCATCCCCCGGCTGCCCCACCTGGCTGGGCCCTTCCTTTGCTGACAGCTCTGCTTCCTGCCTGCCTCTGCCTGCCCACACAAAGCCTTGGGCTGACCCAGGCTCCTTCTGGGGGATGTTCTGCACCATAGCCCTGCCCTGGGAGGAAAATTCCTTTCTCTTTGTGTCCTGTCTGGGCCTCCCCAGCTGCATTTGTGGTATAATTTCACTATCTGGCTCTTTGTCACTATGGAGAAAAAACTCCACCGTTTTTGAATCCCACTTTTAAGCCCTGCCACGCCACTCCTATTCTGTCCTCAGTCTCTTCACAACTCAGACCAGGCACATCAGCCTCGATATATGGGTTATGTTCTCTAGGCCTGGGAGATCTTTGAGTCCTCTCCATGGTGTTTTCAGATGAAAACATTCTGCTCATAGTCTAAAAGTATATCACAAGTGCCCAAGGCCAGGCTGAGATGTCTGTCAATGGCAGGTTTTTTCTGGGAGCAATCCTGGGATAGATGGAATTTTGTCAGCCAAATTCCAGTTTTTGCCATGGCCCCTAGACAAGGCCAGTTTTTTTCCATAGGACGGAAGGCACAGAGCCCTGTTGCTTCTGAGGTAGATGAGGTGTGATCACCAGAGGCCAAGGCCAGGCAGAGCTGGCAGGTTTTTTTCTGGGTACTTTTCCCTTGCCTACAGGAAATTTTTTATGGGGGAGTACCAATGTTTTCCATGGGTGTCTGAAAAGAGAGACAGTTCTTTCCATAGGAAGGAAAGCATGGAGCCTCAGTGATCCAGGAGCTGATAAGAGGTAGCCCTCAACATTCCAGGATCAGCTGGACCTGTCGGGTGGCCCCTGGGAAGCCAAACCAGCCAGATCTGTTCCATGTCCCCTTGGTTCCATGAGGCCCTGCAGTGTCACAATGTTCTCCCAGTTTCTGCAGTGTCACAATGGCCCCTGTGCTTCCATGAGGCCCTGCAGGGTCACAATGGCCCTTTGGTTCCATGAGGCCCTACAGTGTCACAATGGTCTCCATGATTCCATGGGGCCTTGCAATTCCACAATGCTCTCCATGGATCCACGGTGCCCTGCAGGATCACAATGGCCTTTGGTTCCATGAATTCCCACAGTGGCACAATGGTCTCCACGGGAAGGAAGCAACTGATTCCCAGAGTTGCAGGCACAGATGAGAGGCAGTCACCATAGGCCAGCCAGACTTGACTGTGTTGGCAGATTTTTTCTGGGAGCAGTCCCCGGATGTACAGAATTTTAGAAGTAGGATCCCATCTTTGGACATGGACAACTGGACAAGAAGGATGATTCTTTTCCAGAGGAAGGAAATAATGGAACACCATTGTTTTAGGGGCAGAAGCAGAGGCTATCTGAGCCACAGGCCAGACACACCTGTTTGTCCTGGCAGCTTTTGTCACAGAGGAATCCTTGTGTATACAGAATTTTGTGGGGCTGAATCTCAGTTTTGACCATGGACACCATGACAAGAATGACAGTTCCCTAACATTGGAAGGAAGGCACCAAGCCCCAGTGTTTCAAAAGCAGGTGAGAGACAGCTCCCAAGAGGCCAAGGGCAGCCAGACCTGTCTGTGCTGGCAGCTTTCACTTGGGAACAATCCTTGGATGGACGGAGTTTTGGAGGTGGAGTCCCAGTTTCGACCATGGGCACCTGGTTGAAATGGATGGTTTTTCTATAGGAAATAAAGCACCAAGTCCAAGTGTTTTGGAAGAAGATGAAAGGTGGCCACCATAGGCCAAGCCAGCCAGACTTTTCTCTCCTGGCACCTTTCCTCTCGGGGAAATCCTTGGATGTAGGGAATTTGGGAGATGGAATCTCAGTTTTGGCTGTGGGCATCTGGCTAGGAAGAAGAGTTCTTTTCATTAGGATGGAAAGCACAGAGCCCCAGTGTTTCAAAGGCAGATAAGAGTCAGCTCTTCAGAAACCAAGGCCAGCCAGACCTGTCTCTCTTGGAAGCCTTAGTCAGGGAGAAATCCCTGGATATAGGGAATTCTGGAGGTGGATTCCCAACTTTGGCCATTTGTGCCTGGATGTAAAAGGTGCTTTTTTCTCAGAAGAAAGAAAAGCACATGGTCCCAGTGTTTCAAAGGCAGTTGAGAGGTGGCCCCTGGGTGGCCAAGCTGGCCAGATCTGTCTGTCCTGGCAGATTTCATCTGGGAACAATCCTTGCATATATGGAAATCTGGAGGAGGAATCCTGATTTTGGCCATGGACACCTGGAGAAGAAGGACAGTTCTGTCCACAGGGAGGAGATCCCAGAGCCCCAGTGCTCCAGGGGCTGATAAGCAGCAGCCCTCAACATGCCAGGGTCAGCTGGACCTGTCAGGTGGCCCCAGGTGTCCCAGCCAGCCAGGCCTTGATGCCTTGAGAGGCTGCCTGGAGCAGAGGCTGGACAGTGTTACAGGAATAAAGTAAGGATTTATTAAAAGGCCTTCAAAGGATACACCTGGGGCAGTACAAGAGCCCAGCTGAGGGTACACCCAAGATGGATGATGGGTCACACATTTTCACATTTTTATAAGTTTTGGTCCACTTCTACATTGAGGCTAATTATCCAATTACAGCTTCAGGTTGTGAAGTCCCATCCTCCCAGTCTGCTCTCTTCCATTTGCTTTTTGCACTTTTTGGGCCTGAAGGTGCTGCAGTGTCCTTGGCTCTCTTAGGTTTCTAGGTTTCCTACTCCAGTTTTGGAGAAATATTTCAAAGAGCTTCTAAAAAAATGCACTCCTATTTTAAAGGGTATTTCATTACTGCTGTCTTTGGAGCAGAGACAATTGCAGCATTCTGTGATTGATATTGACCCAGGGTCTCTCCTCAGCAGCTCTGGCCTGCTCACAGAAGCTGTGCCTGGAGCTCTGACCCAGTGTGGACAACCTTGCTCCACATTGCCCAGCCCCATCCTGTCTGTCCTCACTGCCCTGGGCCCTGCTGTGCTTGCAGAGCTGGCTGCACTCAGCCTGAGAGGGGTTTTCCCTATTTGTAGTTTTTGAAGCAATCTCAAACTCCAGAGTTTCCCCACTGAAAACAGACACACTGCTCAGGTGTGTGCCAAGACCAAGCTGCCCCCAATAATGTTCCATTCACCCAAGGCAGAACTGTGCAGGAAATGTTCTAGACCTTTGCACTCCATGGTTCCATGAGGCCTTGCTCTGTGGCAATGGACTTTTGATTCCATGAGGTTCTGTACTCAGCAGTGGTATCCTTAGTTCCAAGTGTCACCATGGCCCTTTGGTTCCACAGGGCCCCGCTGTGTCACAATGGGCTCCATGATTCCATGATTAATGCAAAAGCTTTGCATAAGCAATGAGCAACACCATAGTCTCCTTGGATCCGCATTGTCGCAACGAAGAATGGGTTCCATGAGATCCCAAACTGTCCCAATGGATATTTGGCTCCATGTGGCCCCTCTGTGTCACAAAGGACCCTTGGTTCCATCAGGCCCCACAGTGTCACAGGGGTTTCCTTGGTTCCATCTGCCACAAAATGTCACAGGGTTTTCCCTTTTCCTGCAGCAACCAGCAGCAAACCCCTGTGCCAGGGTCAAATGTCTGGCAAGAAGGAGCAAGGGGGGACATTTGGAGTGATGGATTTTGCCTTCCCAGGTCACAGTGATGTGAGATGGGTTCTGCTGTCCTGTAAATGGCTGAACACCAGCGGGCCAATGGCAGGGGTTAAGAGACAACAGCCTCCATCCATGGAATTGCAACAGCAGAGAGGTCAGGAGAAGGCTGGGTTTTAAAGACTCTCACCAGCACAGGAAAGGTCAGCCTAGGACATTTTCTTGAAAGCTGACATTTTAGAGCATTCTTTTATACAGACATGGACAACCAAATACTAAGTTGAACAGTTTGGGCTTTCTCTGGGCCCTGAGACCAGCTGGAATCTTTTCAGCAGTCTGTGCTGTTCCATTCCTTTGCTTAGGGTGAGGATGTCGGATGCTTCAGCAGCCTCAGCTCTCCTGGGGGGCTTCTCTTCACAGGCAGGCTCTAAAAGCCATCAGGGAACACCCAAGGACGATCATCACTTGATAGATATCACAGAATCACAGAAATTCTAGGTTGGAAGAGACCTTTAAGATCATCGAGTCCAACCCATGTTCTAACACCTCAACTAGATCATGGCACCAAGTGCCACATCCAGTCTTTTTTTAAACTCTTCGAGGGATGATGACTCTACCACCTCCCTGGGTATATGATTCCAGTATTTGACCACTCTTTCTGTAAAATACTTCCTCCTTAATTCTAGCGTGTATCTCCCTTGGCGCAGCTTGAGACTGTGTCCTCTTGTTCTGTCTGTTGTTGCCTGGAGAAAGAGACCGACCCCCAGCTCACCACAGCCACCCTTCAGGAAGTTGAAGAGGGTGATAAGGTCACCTCTGAGTCTCCTTTTCTCCAGGCTGAACAACCCCAGCTCCCTCAGTCGTTCTTCATATGGCTTGTGTTCTATCATATGTTATTGATATCATTAATCAAGGTAGCTGAAGTTGCCAAGAAACAAACATCTGAATATGCAACTTCCCCTGACATGATCAGCGCCTACCACTTCTCAGGAAACAGCGATTGTCCAACCCTGCACAGTGAAAGAAACCTTCATACATATGTGGGGTTACAAAAGAAATTGGAGCATCTCTGCCTCAGGCATAAAAAACTGTATAAAACAGCCCTGCTGGAAATGGCATTCGTGAACAGAAGGGAATCCAATGTGATAGAGATCGGATCAGTGTTCACTCAGGGCCGATCTCAGGCTCGACGCTGTCTCTTTGGCTGTGGTTTTTGAGGACCGTATTTTGGTAGCAAAAATTGAATCTTTCGCATTTATTAATTTGGCTTTATTGTTGATCATTTATAACAATTCTGGTGACCCCAACATGATCTGAATTTGGGGTCCGGGGATCCCCTCCCTGGTCAGGATGTGCCCCGCTGATTTCAGCAGCCTGACAGGATTGGGAACTGGTGGAACCAATCAGCTACCAAACAAAAGCCAGAACCACAGGCCAAGAGAGGACAAAAACGGGCCCAGAACTCTCAGGAACTCGGAGCGATCCAGAGAGGGATCTCCAGGGCCATGGTGTTTTCTGACTTGGAAAAGTCTACGTGCATGAAGAATTGATGTGGGAAAAGGAATTGTGAGTACCAAGTGGTTGAGTGGGGTGTGATTGAGCGTGTGTGAGTGAGATGTGATTCTATCACGAAGTGAGTGAGGACCCCAAGATTGCAGTTCCACTCTCCCATGAGGGACGTGGTCAGTCACGGGGGAAGTGGACACCTTGGCTCATCACATATGTGAAACCTTAAACTCACAGGGAGTTCAGGGGTTTGATCATGGGTTTGGATTAGAAGGGAAGGGACGTTCCCAAAGGATTTGGGAACTGATAAACCTTCTGGTCCAGAGTTCAGGTAAGAGAGCTCATTACCAGCCAAAAAGTCCATGGAATGGTTCTTTGTGAGGCCAAGTAGGCTGGCTGGTAGGTGTTCAGCAGATGTCAAAGAAATCAGGACCAGATAGAGACCTGGGATTCTCTTTGAGAATCCCAGCCAAAACAAATTTAAGGTAAGAAAGGTCAGGAAAAGTCATTTTCAAAAATGGGACAGAGAAAGAGCAAGGCTCAGAGAAAACCCCAGGAAAAGCCTTCGAAAGCCCCAGAAAAGGTTGTACCCGAAGGGATAGTCCGTTGGGATTGATGTTAGAGCATTAGGAGGAGAACCCTAGGAGGGAGGTAAAATCCAAGGAGAGAATGATCCATTTTTGCATCGAGAAATGGGGAGGAAAAGAGATCGCGAGGTACATGGTCTGGCCTGTTTTTGGCACGTTCGAGACATGGACATGCCAAACTATATACGATCATGTGGCCGACCAGTACCCACAAGGCTTGGAAGAATTAGAATATACTGGAATGTGGAGAAATGCTTGTTCGGGATTATTCCCGATAAGAACCCACAGGTGTGCTGCAGCTCGGGGTGAGGAATGGGAGCTGCTGGATTACCTCCTGCCTCCCTGTGGGGGCCTGAATATATGTTGTATTGTTGTGGGGGCCTGAATATATGTTGTATTGTAGTGTGGGTCCGAGTTGCTCCAAACGAGCTACAGCTGCAAAGTTCTTAGTTGGGCAGCAGCTGTAGCTCGTGAAGGGAACTGGAATAAATAGGGGTGGGTCGAGAGCCCAGGAGGAGCCCCTGAGAGGACAGGAAGGGCTGTGAATGGAAAAGAGCCCCAGCAGAGAGGTAAGGACAACACTGCAGCTGCAGTGAAGATTACAACACTTCCCTGTCTGGTCCCTCCACTCCAACCCATACAAGCCCAGGTCCATGTGCATGCAGTCGGGGACCTTGAAAGCCCAGGCACCTCCAGTGCCCGTTCCACCTCCAGAAGCCTCACTCCCACAGGAGCAGGCTTCAGCACCTCCACTCACACAGGAGCAGGCTTCAGCACCTCTGCTCACACAGGACCACGCTTCAGCACCCCTACTCCCACAGGAGCAGGCTTCAGTGCCTCTGCTCACACAGGAGCAGGCTTCAGCACCTCAGATCCCACAGGAGCAGCCCCAGCCCCTGCCACCACCCAAATCAGAAGAGAAACGAGTTCTCCCCATGGGAGGAGTCAGCTCTCCCCCAGCCCATCGAACACAATGAAGAACGAGGAAGGTAAACACTGACAATAGTGAGGACAAGGAAGAAAAGCCCAACTCTTCACTTTACGGGAAGTGTTGACTGCTCCAGGAATTATCGGCTTTGTGAACATGCTGGGGACATCAGGGCTTTCAAGAAGGAGATGGGAAAACTGATGGATGATCCGTTGGGGGTGGCAGAAACACTAGATGAGTTCCTAGCAACCAGCATTTAAACCTATGATGACCTTAATGCAATATTAAGGTCGTTGTTTATTAACAAAGAAAGGGAAATGATAAGGCAAGCCTCAGTCAGGGATTGGGAACATAGGAGCCCACAAGGGGAGCGAGGGGACCAGAGGTGGCCAGACCAGAAACCATCTTGGAGCACCCAGACGGAAGAAGGCAGACAGAGGATGATAATCTTAGAAACATGGTAATACAAGGTATATGGGAGGCAGTACCAAAAGGGAAAAACATGAGTAAAGTACTCAGAGAGTGCCAGGGAAAGGATAAGATACCCACCGAATGGCTGGAAAGGTTGAGGAGGAGCCTCCAAATGTATTTGGGAACAGACCCTGAATCCCCAGTCGAGGCAGTCCTGTTGAAAGCTCAATTTGTGTCAAAATCATGGGAAGATATAAGAAAGAAACTAGAAAAGATAGAGGGTTGGCAAGATAGAGAATTGCAGTATTTGCTTTGGGAGGTCCAGAAAGTTTACATGAGAAGGGATGAGGAAAAGCAGAAAACCCAAGCAAAAGTGCTAGTGGCTGCAGTAAGGGAAGCACAGAGATATGAACAGATCTGGGATTCGGCAAAATCAGCGCCACCAAGGAAAATGAACCCTTCCCAAGGTAAGGACCCAAACAATCAGAAAAAGGACATTGAGTGTTTTTACTGCAAACAAAAGGGCCACATTTGAAGGAATTGTCTGAAGAAAGTCAAGGCTAAGAAAATATTCCAGGAAGATTAGAGGTGTCCAGGGCTTTTTAATTTGGGGTTCGGGACATCCAAGGAGCCCTTGATAAAGTTGAGACTAGGACCCCACAAGCAAGAGGTTTTGTTTTTAGTAGATTCTGGAGTTGAGCAGACCACTGTGCAGCGATTACCACTGGGATGCTCTATAAGCAATAATTCTATGATGGTAATCGGGGCAAAGGGAGAACCTTTTGAGGTTCCAATTATTAAAAATGTTGAAATAGAATCAGAAAATAAGTGTTGCATTGGAAACATGTTACTGGTCAAGGAAGCGGAATACAACGTGCTGGGAAGGGATTTGATGGTGACACTAGAAATCAGCCTAGTGGTGCAGAATTCCCAGCTCAGGGTGAAGTGGTACCAGCTCAGTGCCAAGGATGAAGGGAGAATAGATCCGAAGGTTTGGTACACATAAGGGGAGGTTGGGAGGTTGGACACAGAACCAATCCACCTTGAAATTGAGAGGCCCGAAGATGCGATTAGGGTGAAGCAGTACCCCAACCCCATGGAAGGGAGGAGGGGACTGAAACCAGTGATAGAAGAATTAGTAAAAAAGGAAACGTTGGAGCCGTGCATGTCCAGACATAACATCCCAATATTGGCAGTGCGGAAAGCAGACGGTAGTTACAGATTAGTGCAGGATTTAAGGGCTGTGAACCAAAGGACTAGGACACTGCTCCCTACAGTTTCAAATCCTTACACTTTGTTAAATAATGTCTCTCCTGAGGACACATGGTACGGCGTGATTGATCTGAAAGATGACTTTCAGACCTGTCCTTTAGCTAAGGACAGCAGAGACTATTTTGCAATTCAATGGGAAGATGTGGGAACCAACCAAAAGCAGCAGTTCAGATGGATATCTTTGCCTCAGGGGTTCATAGACTCCCAAAACTTGTTTGGCCAAGCACTTGAGTAAGTGCTAAGTCACTTTGTACCAGTGGAAGGAACAAAATTATTACAGTAAGTGGACAATTTACTGATTGCTGGTCTGAGCGAAGAGCATGTAAGGGTGAGTATTATAGTGCTCTTGAATTTCTTAGGGGACAAAGGATTGAAAGTGTCTAAGTTGAAACTGCAGTTCACAGAGGTATTTAGGACATTGGTTAACAAAAGGTAAGAAGAAATTAGATCCTGAGAGGGTGGCAGGGATCACTGCCCCACCTCCTCCACGGACGAAGAGAGAAGTGCGACAATTATTGGGGCTTTTGGGATATTGCCAGCATTGGATTGAAGGGTACAGTGAGAAGGTAAAGTTTTTATATGAAAAGCTCACCACTGACAAATTGAAATGGACAGAAAATGACAAGGAGAGATTTAAGGAATTAAAAGAAGCACTCATGGCAGCACCAGTGCTGAGCCTCCCGGAAGTGAAATAGCCATTCCAATTGTTCGTGGATGTCAGCAGTCATAGCACCCATGGTGTGTTGACAGAGGACTGGGCGGGAGCCAGGAAACCGGTAGGATACGTATCTAAGCTTCTGGACCCTGTAAGCAGGGTCCACTTGTTTCCTGGCAATTGTGGCTGTGGCATTGTTGGTGGAAAAAGCTGAGAAGGTAACCTTTGGGGCTCCATTGGTGTTATACACGACGCATAATGTGCGGAGTATACTACAACAAAAGGCAGACAAATGGCTCATGGACGATTAGGTTGCTAAAGTATGAAGCCATTTTGATTCACTCGCCCAACTTGGAACTACAAACGAGGATGGGGACTGGTGCATGGTGAATTAATAAGGCAAACTTTTGAGGCGACAAGGGCGGCAGAGGAAATTTCAATAGTACAGGTAAAAGGGCATCAGGCGGGAATGCAGTTTCGAATCTGGGGAAACAACCTGGCAGACAAAGAGGGCCAAAAATACAGCCTTACTGACGGTAAGTACCCCAGAGATTGAAGGAACCGAGGCTCCAGAATATCCTCAACAGCCCTCCCAAAAAGAAATTGAAGAGTACAAGAAAACTAGGGGAAGATTGGAGGAAGGTAAGTGGAAATTACCGGATGGGAGAGAATTAGTGTCAAAAAGTTATATCAGAAGAATCATAAGGAGGTTGCGCCAAAAAAAACTCACTGGGGGGCCCAGGCCCTGGCAGAACAATTTTTGAAATTTTTCAGGTGCAGGGGAATTTACGAATTGTCCAAACAAGAGGTACAGGGATGCCTGATTTGTCAGAAAATTAACAAAAAAAGGACAAGACAGGCCATCCTGGGGACTCGCCCCATTGCATACCGACCATTTGAAAGAATTCAAGTTGATTTCACAGGGTTGCCAAAAGTGGGAAGATTCAAGTTTGTGCTTGTGATAGTGGACAAATTGACTCATTGGGTGGAGGGCATTTACTAGCCCACGGGCAACGGCTCAGACAGTGTCCAGAAAATTACTGGAGGAAACTGTACCCTCATACGGGGTGGTGAATTACATTGATTCGGACCAAGGAACACATTTTACATCAAAGATTATTAAGCAGATGGCTGATGCTCTAGCCATTTGGTGGGAATACCACACTCCGTGGCATCCCCAGTGCTCAGGAAAAGGGGAAAGGATGAATCAGACCTTGAAAGCGCAGTTATCTAAATTAATTTTAGAAACTCGGATGTCTTCATTGAAATGCCTGCCTCTAGCATTTCTTAATATCAGGACATTGCCTCATTCAAAAACAGGGCTCTCACCATTTGAAATGCTGTATGGGATGCCATATAGACATGGGATGTCGGTGGGACACCTCAGGCTTGAGGACTGTCAGATTCAACCATATTTGGCTGCAATCAACAAAAATTTGCAAGAACTTGGGAAACAAGGGATAGTATCTCGGAATGCTCCTCTGGGATTCGCTATCCAGAAAATCCAACCGGATGACAGAGTGCTTGTGAAAGTGTGGAAAGATGTACCCCTCTCTCCTCACTGGGAAGGTCCCTTTCTTGTGCTCCTGACAACAGACACGGCCATTCAGACGGCAGAGAAAGGCTGGACACACGTGTCTAGGGTGAAGAAAGTTGAACATGAGGAGGAAGCACCCGAGTGGAGGGTCACTTCTTCCCCAGGCAACTTGAAGATCAGACTCCAATGTCCTTGTAAATGACCAACGGCGAACGGATAGATTGTATACTGTCAGATTGTATATGCTATCTGTTTGTGCATTTCAAGTGTGAATATTGTCAGGGGTTTTTTTTTCTGCACTGTAGAAGGGGACAGAGGCCAAAGGGATTGTGCACTCAGTGTCTGAAGGAGGAACTTGAGCTGACAGACCAAATCCTAACCTTAGCCACAAATCTAGGAATCCTTGAATTGAATTCACAGGAGTGGTTTCAAATTTTTCAGAATGGGGTGCTTGGAAAGCTTAGATCAAAGGCAGAGGTTCTGGATGTGGAGTGCTGGAAGTCAGTCCAGGTACCGTGCAGCTCAGATGCCGTCAGGATTTCACGGTGGGGCACCTTTAAAAGGAGGCGTGTGGCTAGGTCAGAGCACGTGTTCCCTGAAGAATACTCCTGCTGCCACAAAGATGGTTTTCCTTGCTGCTGGTGGCACCCCAGGGGGCAGAGGCAAAGGCAGGGGAGTACACCTGGTGGGAACCTTGATTGGCCTGAGCCTAGCCATGTGCAGGATGCAGAGTCTGCACACTGAGGTCACAATGAGAGGTGGAAACGAGAGCTCCATATATGAGTGTGGAAATTGCACTCAGGTGGTCCCTGCTGAACAAGGGGACGGGAAACCCTCAGCATACCAAGCCCCAGAGGAGTGCATCAAGGAGCCTGGCAGGTATAAGGAGCCTGGTTGGAGAAACAGCATGAGGGTCAAATTATGTACATTGGACAAAGAGATTTGGTGTATCGATCCCAAGGCAGGGTCAAGGAACGGGCAGTCAGACAAGCACAAACACCAGATACAGAGAAGGAATGCGGAAATAATGTCAATCCCTGTTTGCAACCAATGTAATCAAACCATGTAGGCTAGGGGAAAAACGGAATCGATTTTTGTAGCGTATCACCAGGTGAATCCATTGTGTTATGACAATGCGAGGCTGCGGATATGCATGATGAACAGGAAAATGTATTGGATGGAAAGAAATGTTAAATTTGATAGCAGATTTACCTTGAGCAGAGAACCAATCATATTGGATTTGGCAGAGGCGAATGATGATAGGGTGTGCCTGCAATATGACCGGGTTGTCTGTTTCATGAAAAATAAAGATGGTGAGGATCTTGAGGGAAGAATGAGAGAAATAACTCAGGAATTGAAGTGAAGTGAGTCAGAAATGAGGAGAAAGCAAGTTGAACAGGAAAGATTAAAAACTCTGGGTGAACAGTATGAATTCCTGGAGAAACAATATGCTGATGGGGAACTGCTTTCCCTGGACAGGAACCTGTTCATTGACCTGATGCAAGAAATTGCAATTGAACTAGGATTGTCAAATTGCTGGATTTGTGGGGGGCTGAAGCCAGCAGAAAAATGGCCTTGGAAAGGGGAAGGTTTGGCTCCAGAACAGCTGCTGAAATGGGACAATCCGAGGGTCTCAAAATTGGCACAGAGACCTGAGGGATGGAGTTTGGACCAGAGGGTGATTGGAACCATCTGCATCAGTCGAGAAGGAAAGGAGTACACCGAAATGGTGGGATGCACCCCATGTGTGTCTACCCTGACGGTGAACTCAAACTCCAAAAGCGAGGTCTAACAGCCAGAACCCCCTTTGGGGTACTGGAGCCTGAAGAATGAGACAAATAGTGAATGGAACAAAAGGATAGGACTGTGTTGGGTCAAAAATCCTGGAGCCAACACTTTCCAATCCTTGGAAGGCCTGAGGGTATACTGGGGAGACCCAGGGAGGACAAATATCAGATGGAAAGCCCCGGATAGAATTTATTGGATTTTTGGGAAAAAGGCATACAGTGAGTTACCCCCGAGGTGGAAGGGATCATGCACTCTGGGCATGATCCGGCCAATCTACTTTACTCTCCCTCGAATGAAAAGTAACCTACTAGGGGCTCCTCTGTATGAGACCCTGAGGAGGGAGAGAAGAAGCCTGAAAAAGATGATACATGTAATAGGTGGCAAACAAACCATGGGGGAGGAAGAGTGGCCAGCTGCAAGGATAATTGGTTATTATGGACCGGCCACGTGGGCTCAAGATGGAAGCTACAAATATAGGACTCCAATTTACCTACTGAACTGGCTGATTTGGCTGCAGGCAGTGGTGGAAATTGTATCAAATCACACCTCTGAGGCCCTGGATTTACTTAGTCGGCAGCACACCCAGGTACGGGCATTTGTGTACCAAAATCGAATAGCTTTAGACTATTTGCTGGCCAAAAAAGGAGGAGTATGTGGAAAATTCAATGAATCAGAATGTTGTATTGAAATTGATGGTTATGGGGAGACCATAAGAGGATTGGCAGCCAAAATCAAGAAAGTGGCCCGTGTCCCTGTTCAAAAATGGAATTCAGTTTTGCAATCTTCATGGTGGGACAGATTGTTTGATGGGGCCTGGTGGAACAAAATAATATTCTTCGTGCTGTGTTCAGTAGCCGGAATCCTATTCCTGCCATGTCTAATTCCTTGCTTTATTAGACTGATCCACTCCATGGTTTAGGGGATGCAGATAGCAATAGCGTTTGTGGACCTGGAGTTGGCTTCCGGAAGCAACACACCTAAGATCATGAGCCTGGGAGAAAAGAAGTATGCCAGCAATGCTGCAGAAGTATTGGCAAAATTTGAGAAACGAGGGAAAATAAGTATAAATAATACTGAGTATCAGGGTGTTCCACAAGGGGACTACAGGATCGTTTAATAAAGATTACTTTCTTTTTGAAAGACCCTTAATGGTGGCGGGTAGAAGTAGGAATAAAAAGAACTTAGCAATTTGGGTTATAAAAGAAGCATGAATTAAATTAGTGATATAAATGGGGAGGAATTGTAATATATGGTAGGGATTATTCATTCTATTAATGTACAGTATAATATATTGTGAAATCCAAACCATGTCTTTGACCATCTGTCATGGTTTGACCCGGAAACAGGATTTCTGGGATGCTGTGTGGATGGGGCCAATGAGTGCTCAGATTTGAATATTGCCATCTGGCCCAACCACTGGGCACTGGGTCCACCTCCGAGAACACAGGGTAAAAGCAGGGCTCTCCCCCTGTCAGTTTCTCTTTGGATTTCCGGCGGTGAAGGAGTTGAGTCTCTCCCCCGACCCAGTTGCTGGCTGGGCTGGGGGAGGGGAAAAGCCATGCGGCCTGGCCCGGGAGAGGTAGGCCTGTCCCCCCCCCCCCGCCCCCGAAGGGTGGAAGGAAGAAGAAATGCCGGGAAGCAATGGGCAGCCTGCTCCTCCCCCCCCACCTTGGAGACAGACAAAGAGAGTGCAGCCGGTTTTTGTGTGCCGTTACCTTGAAAGCAGTAAACATGTGCTGGCAGAAGGCAGCCCGGCTGAGGAGATGGTGGGGGGGTGCAGCCAGAAGTCCAGCCGCTTGGAGGAGTTTTTAACCCTTTTTTGGACAATGAAGACTTCACAGAACATTAACCCTTCCTAGACGAGATGATAAGAGTGGAGGAGGACGAAGGAAATGAGCGAGTGATGAAGGTCTGGACCAGAGAGAGAGAGAGAGAGAGAGAGTGAGAGATGTTGGAAAGATGGAGAAGAGGGAGTGGCATTTTATGCTGGACTCTTTTGTGTAGCCATGGACAGAGCTATGTTTCCCTGGAATACAGAGACTGAGTCCAGGGGGAGAAATGTCCCAGAGCCAAAGAAGATTCAGTGTGGGTACCCCTCGGCCCCAGGGGATATATAAAATATGGGGGGGACAGATGTCCCAGAGGTGAGAGATTGAGCTTTTCTGGAACTGGACACAGCCTCCTTAAAAGGACAACCCTGGAAGCAGCCCTGATTCTGGTCCGGTGGTGAGAGCACCGGAGCAAGGATGGAAAAGGCCACCACGACACATGGAAGGACTCCCTCTCCTCTTGAGGAACTGAAGTTGAGCATTCTAAAGGGTGGTGCTGGACCCAGAACTGATTTTGGATTGTATCGTATTGGGAATTTGGGGGGGAGGAGGAGGAGGAGAGTGTTTTTGTGAGGTTTCATTTTCCTTGTGTTTTTTCTTTTGTTCTTTTTTCTTCCTTTTGTGTGTAGTTTAGTAATTGTCTTTGTAGTTTAGTTAATAAACTTTTCTTCTTTTTTGAAGTGAGAGCCTGCTTTGTTTATTCCTGGTCAAAATCTCACAGCAGACACCAGAGGAGGTGTACTTTCATGTGGGCATTTGGCCTTGTGCCAATGTCAAACAAGAACACCATCCCAGCTGCGAGCAGCTGTCTATTTAGATTCAACTAGTTCCCGGACACAAGTTAAGATAATGACTGATGCCTTAACATAAGAATAGAAGCTTCCAGGATGATGATCCTCGGTTTCCCAAGTCCTTGGGAGCCACCAAAGAGTGATTATTGCTTTGCTGATTGAATCTATCAAGATAGTCAGAGGCGCCAAAGTGATGCATCTGAATACACGGCTTTCCCAGAGTCGATTGATGGCAATGGCACACCTGGACCCGGCTTTTGTCCAGCTCTGCACATGGGAAGAAACAGCGATGCATGTGAAGAGATACAAAGGAAATTCGGTGTTTTTTGCCTGGGGCAAAATAAACTGTATAAAACCTCGCTGCCAAACAGCATTTGTGAACCAAGGGGGAGACTCTGACACTCTGGGGGTCAGATCCAGGTTCACCCGGCACCGATCCTGGGCTGTACGCTGTCTCTTTGGCTGTGGTGGTTTCGATGATCGAACTTCGGTCTCGCAGACAAATTAATAAACTTTTGCTAAATTTTCCTATGAGTTTGGCTCACAATTTGATCATTTATAACAAAAAGAATTCTCCTTCCTGTCTTGGTGCCCACAGCTAAAACTGAGATTCCAACTCCAAAATTCCCTATGTCCAAGGATTTCCCCCAGATGAAAGGTGCCAGGAGAGACAGATCGGGGTCTCTTGGCTCATGGGTAGTCACCTCTCATCTTCTTCCATGAAACTTGGACTTCACACTTTTCTCTCTTCTAGAAAAACCAACCTTATCAGGTGCCCATGGTCAAAACTGAGATTCCACCTCCCAAATTCCCTATGTCCAAGGATTCCTCCAGGACAAACAGGTCTCACTGGTTTGGCCTCTCAGGAGCCTTCTCTCTCCACTTCTGCCACTGAAACACTTGGGCTCTGTGCTCTCCTTCCAATGGAAAAGAACCGTCCTTCTTATCAATGCAGTAATGGCCAAAATTTTGATTCCACTAGAAAAATTCCCAATATCCAAGGGCTGCTTTCAAACATAAGCTGCCAGGACACAGAGCTCTGGCTTGCCTTGGCCTCTGATGGCCACCTTTCATTTTGCCCTGAAACACCAGTGTTCCATGCTTTCATTCCTATGGAAAAGAACTGTCCTTCTCCAGGCATCCATGTCCAAAACTTATATTCCCCTCTAAAATTCCTTATATCCAGAGATGGCTCCCAGACAAAATCTGCCAGCACCTTCTAATCTGGCTGCCCTTGGCCTCTGGTGGCTGCCCCTCATCTGCCCCTGGAACACTGGGGCTCAGTTGTTTCCTTCCTATGGAGACCACTGGGACACTGAGAGGACTTGGTGGAACCGTGGAGACCATTGTGACACTTTGGGATACCACGGTGACACCATGGGGCTTCATGGAAGCAAGAGACCACCATGACACCGTGGGGCCTCGTGGGACCATGGAGAACATTAGGACCCTTCAGGACCTCGTGTAACCACGGGGCCATTGTGACACCTCAGGGCCTCATGGAATCGAGGGGGCACTGGGACATTGTGGGAGCCCATGGAATGAGAGGAATATGGAACACATCTGGCAGATTTGGCCCTTCCAGGGGTTACCTGACAGGTCTGGCAGATCTTGGAATGTCAAGGGCTGCCTCTCATCTCCCATGAAACACTGGGGTTCCATGCTTTCCTTTCTATGGAAAGAACTGTCTCTCTTTTCAGACACCCATAGAAAAAATTGGTAATCCCCCCTAAAAATGTCCTGTATGCAAAGGAAAGATACCCAGAAAAAAACCTTCCAGCTCTAGCTGGCCTTGGCCTCTGGTGATCATATCTCATCTACCTCAGAAGCAACAGGGATCTGTGCTTTCCTTCCTATGAAAAAGAACCATCCTTCTTGTCCAGGGGCCATGGCAGAAATTGGAATTTGGCTGACAAAATTCCATCTATCCCAGGACTACTCGCAGACAAAAGCTGCCAGGACAGACAGCTCTGCCCCGCCTTGGCCTCTGCTGATATTCTTAGACTATGAACAGAATGTTTTCATCTGAAAACACCTTGTAGAGAGCCCAGAGATCTCCCAGGCTGGGGTTTGCAGGCCTCAAAACATAACCAATATATGGAGGCTGAGGGCCCAGGGCTCAGTTGTGAAGAGACTGAGACAGAACAGGAGTGACCTGGAAGGGCTGGAAGGGTGGATTCAGAAATGAAGGAGCTTTTTCTCCATAGTGGGAAAGAGCCAGAAAGAGAAATTATACCACAAATGCAGAACGGGAGGCCCAAACTGAACATGAGGAGATGAGAATTTCCCTCCCAGGGCAGGGATCTGGTGCAACACACCTCCCAGAAGGAGCCTGGAGCAGCCCAAGGCTCTGTGTGGGCAGGCAGAGGCAGGCAGAAGGCAGAGCTGTCAGCAAAGGAAGGGCCCAGCCAGGTGGGGCAGCCGGGGGATGCCGACAGCCTGCAGGGACAGAGGCGCAGGAGAGGGACACCGTGGCACAGCCTGGGCTGCACAGGGCACAGGGATGGGCAGCAGCTGCAAGACAGCCCTGCCAGAGCCAACTTGGGCAGCACTTTGGCCATGGCTGCCGGGCCTGGCCCTGAGGCCATGAGGGGACAAGTGACTCTTGCAGGGCTGGGGCCTCATTGCCTCCTTGTCCCTGCTCAGCAGCCTGGCAGGGGCCGCCCCATGCTCCTGCCCTTGGCATTGCACATCCCCACATGCCAGTGCCCATCCCGGCAAGAGCCCTGAGCAAGGAGGGAGGGACAGGATCTGCCTGGCCAGGGGCTGGGGCTCAGGCCTTGGCCCTTTGCATTCCTGAAACACATCCAGGTTTGCTCAGCACCAGAGACACCTTTGCCTTGTTTGTCCCTGTGGGAACTCAGCCCATCACTCCTGATATCCAGAGTTGCCGAGACAACCCTTGGGGGGCTCGGAAGTCCTGGAATGTTGCCAAAAGTGCTTGGTGGCCAGACTTTGACCCTGCACGGGATGGGACACCTGTATGAGGATGAGAGGATCACTCAGGGATAAGTGGTGAAGGGACTGATTAATTATAGGGTGAAAACACTGGTTTTGAGATCTTCGTACAGGGGGGTTTTAGGAGACAAGATGTAGGAATTTTGGTGTGTCTTGTCCTTCTTCTTCTTCTTCTTCTTCTTCTTCTTCTTCTTCTTCTTCTTCTTCTTCTTCTTCTTCTTGTCATCCATCTTTGATGGTGATGGTGGCGCTTTGGGATTGGTTTATACTGAATCTGCACTTGTCAATAAGAGCAAAAGGTATTGGGAGGTAAAGGTAAATATCTTATACGTAGTTTTTACTAAAAAAATAGACGACCGCCCAGAGGGAGGTCAGTGTGCCCATGGCTGCCTTGCTGTGCGGACCTCTGTCGGGCTGGGAGAAAATATTGTAGATAAGAAATAAAAACAATACTGAAGAACTGAAAAACCTAAGACTGCTTTTGTCCTTTGGAGCGCGGGCTGCCTCAAGGCCATCCTAAGCTTAAAGGCCGAGAATGGAGATGTCCCCAGCTGTCATCACTGCCTCCAGTGTTCTGCTCTAGCTGGAAGCTGGGGACACTTTCCCAGTCGTGTCCCTCAGTGAGACCCATTAAAACTTCAGGAAACTATGGATTTTAAATTTAAGTTCTTGAGAAGTTTTCTGAACACTCTCTGAGGGACTAAGTGTGATGAAAACAACACCAAAGCCCCAAGAGGCTCATTAAAGTCCTTGTGCTGTGTCTGTGCTGCTGAGCTTTAAAGGAACAGCTCTTCCCAGGGCCAGCTCCTCTCCCAGCCCAGCAGGGCTGAGGGCTCTGCCTGCAGGCACTGAGGGGACAGGAGCCAGGCAGAGACAGGCTGAAGGCAATCAGGATTGGGAAGACATTGAGCTGAGTCTTCACTTGGGGAAACATCTTCACAGCCCTGTGCATGGTGAGTGTGTGGGTGCAGGGCAATGTCCCCTGTGCTCCTGGAGGGATCTCCTGGAGCCAGCACACCCCACAGCCTGGGGGATGTGTCAGGAGGACTCTCCTAGTTTCTCTGGGGCACAGGAGCAGGAGGAGGAGGAGGCTGTGCTGCAGAGCGGGGCTGCCCTGGGCACTGTCAGATGACAGGGCAGGACGGCTCCTGCTGCCAGGGACGGCTGCAGGGGCTGAGCTGGGGCTGCAGCCAGGGCTGCCCAGGGCTGTCCTGCAGAGCAGCTCCTGCAGCCCTCAGGGCTCTTGGCCAGCCCAGGGCATGTGCCACCTGCCAGGGGCAGGTCTCAGCCTGCCTGGCAGCTCTCCATGGATGCTGCAGGGGAGAAGTTGGAGGTGGAAGGAGCCACTCCCATCAGGGCAGATTCCTCCTGCTGTGGAGATGGTGCTGCATGGCCAGGGCTGCTTTCACCTTTCTCCTCAAGGGAAAGGAAAGGGGCTGTCATCTTTGGCTGTGTCACTGAGACTCCTGCACTGTCACCCCGGGCATCAGCAGATGTGCTTTAGATCTCCCTCAGACAATACCTCCTCAGCCTCCTCTCCCTACAGACAGCAGCAGCAGCACCTTGGTTTGAAGCATCTTTGTTTGTCTGCCCTGCCTTAAGGCCCTGGTGCCAGGGAGATGCCCCTGGGCAGTGCCCTGTGCTGGGAGGGGTCTGCAGGGCAGAGCTGAGCCCCCAGGGCTGGGCTGGGCTCTGGCAGCACTGGCAGGGACAAGGCTTGGATACAGAGAACCAGCTCCCAGTAGGCACAACTGCAGGCAGCAGAGAGCCAGACCAACCCTTGGTATCCCTTCCTTTTCAGGTGCACAGGGAAAGAGAGAAGGATTTGGAGATAATTATTTTTAAACTGGAGTGTTCAAAAATTGCACAATATTGTTCAATCAAGTTATAAGTGCAATCACCCTAAAACAGAGAGAGGTGAAATGAGCAAAGGGCACCTGTGTGGGATGAGTAGGTCTGATTTCACTGGGGCACAGGGAGCCCTGGTTTCCCTCTTGGTTCCCCAGTGCTCTGGCAGAGAGCAATGCTGAAGATGAGCCAGCAGCCTAAACCTGAGCTCAGAGATAAAAATGTTCAGCAAAGTTCCCAAAAAAAAGGAAGTAATTTTGAGGGGATTCATAATAAAAAAGGATAAGTATAACACAATTCATTCTTTCTCAGCTTATCAGTGTCTTCTTTCAACAGCCCATGATGCCCAGAGTGAAGAAATGTCCAACAGCAGCTCCATCAGGCACTTCCTCCTACTGGCATTGGCAGACACGCGGCAGCTGCAGCTCCTGCACTTCTGCCTCTTGCTGGGCATCTCCCTGGCTGCCCTCCTGGGCAACGGCCTCATCATCAGCGCCGTAGCCTGCGGCCACCACCTGCACACGCCCATGTTCTTCTTCCTGCTCAACGTGGCCCTCAGCGACCTGGGCATGATCTGCACCACTGTCCCCAAAGCCATGCACAATTCCCTCTGGCACACCAGGACCATCTCCTACTCAGGATGTGCTGCACAGGTATTTTTCTTTGCCTTTTTCATTGCATCAGAATTTGCATTTCTCACCATCATGTGCTACGACCGCTATATGTCCATCTGCAAACCCCTGCACTACGGGACCCTCCTGGGCAGCAGAGCTTGTGCCCACATGGCAGCAGCTGCCTGGGCCAGTGGCTTTCTCTTTGCTCTGCTGCACACAGCCAATACATTTTCCCTGCCCCTGTGCCATGGCAATGCCCTAGGCCAGTTCTTCTGTGAAGTTCCCCAGATCCTCAAACTCTCCTGCTCACATTCCAGCTTAAGGGAAGTTGGGCTTCTTGTGGTCACTTTTTGTTTAGGTTTTGGTTGTTTTGTGTTCATGGTTTTTTCCTATGTGCAGATCTTCAGGGCTGTGCTGAGGATTCCCTCTAAGCAGGGACGGCACAAAGCCTTTTCCACCTGCCTCCCTCACCTGGCCGTGGTCTCTCTGTTCCTCAGCACTGACACATTTGCTCACCTGAAGCCCCCCTCCATCTCTTCCCCATCCCTGGATCTGGCAGTGTCAGTTCTGTACTCAGTGGTGCCCCCAGCCCTGAACCCCGTCATCTACAGCCTGAGGAACCAGCAACTCAAGGAATCTCTCAGGAAAGCTGTGACTGGCTGCTTTTCAGCCTTTTCATTGTCCCATAAGAGCCCTCACAGTGCTTTGCATTGGGAGCCACAAAGGAGCTGGAAACACACCCCTGCTTTGGCTCCTGCCGTCTCTCAGAATTCTCTTTCCCTCAAGGGGCTTCAAGTGGGTCAGGTCCTGGGAAGGGACAGCAGGCCAGAGACCCAAATTAACCAAAGGGATATTCCAGACTGTATGGCACCAGTTCTGGTATAAAAGCTAAGGAAGGAGGAAGAATAGGGGGCATTTCCTATTTACAGTGTTTGTCTTCTTGATAAACCACTCCACCTGCTGAAGTTCTGCATCCTGGGAAGTGGCTGAACATCACTTGGTGACAAAAGAAGAGAATAAAATTATTGGGGTTTTCCTCATTTCTGGTGCCTGTAAAAACTTCCCCTTTTCCTATAGAAAACTGCCTTATCTCAGTCCACAATTTGTCTCCCATAACATTTTCTCTCCCCTGTGCAGCCAAGGAGGGGAGTGCTAGAGTGGCTTGGTAGTCACATGGACTCAGAAGAGGTAACCCACCAGAACAAGCCACAGAAGGCCTGCTTTCCTCTGTCAGCAGCTCTCAGTGCATATCATGAGAGGTCAAGTCTGCCCTTAAGTATATTTTAAATTGCTTTCTGCTTCTGATTCTGTTATAATAAAAGAAATGCTCTTATCCACCCCCTTCAATTTAATTATCCCTCCTGCTTGTGTGACCCAGACAAATTGTGTAAGAAGAGAGTCTCACATTGTATCTAGGTGAAATAAATGAATATGCAACCACTTCGTAAAAAATTTTATACTATTCTTATCACAGTAGGAATGAAGAGAAATGGGCAGAGCTTTGTGGCTGCCCCAGCTTTGGCATGGGCCCAGGGCCTGGAGCAGGAACAGCTCTTGAGGGCCCCAAGGCCGCGGCTCTTGTGCTGCCCTAGGTAGATGGGATGGCAGCAGGGGCTGCAGAGCTCTCAGCACCTCAGCCCGAGGGGAGCAGGGCAGCCAGGGAGCCTCCTTTGGCCTTGGCCAAGCTCCTTCCCCCATGGCTGGGGCTGAGTCCTGTGGCAGCTGCAGCTGCTGCTGTGCCCTTGCCAGGGGCTGAGGCCGTGGACAGTGGCCAGAGCAGCCTGGCCAGAGCAGAGCTGTGGGGCCAGAGCCGGCTGGGCTGGGCTGGGGAGAGACCCTTGGTGCTGCCCAGAGCTCAGGGCAGCTGGCAGAGCTTGCAGGGAGCTGGGCTGGGCTCAGAGAGCCTGGCCCAGAAACCATCAGTGTCCATCTCAGCCTGGCTGAGCGTGCAGGGGCAGGACTCAGGCCAGGCCTTGTGGGCCAGGGCCAGTGCCTGTGCAAGGCATTGCAAACAGGTAAGTGGCCCAGAGAGGAGGCTGCTCTGTGCCCTTGGTGGCATGGACAGAGCAGGGAGGGGGCCCAGGACATTTGTCAGCACCAGCCTCTGTGCCCATGCATTGGCAGCCCTGGCTGCTGAGCCCAGCTTTGGCCTAGGCTGAGTTTGGCTGTGGCCCAGCTCCATCCTCCTGCGGGGCTCAGGGCCTGTTCCTGGCCATGGCCAGCCCTGGCTGCCTCTCTGCTGGCCCAGAGGCTTCAGAGCCCGGGGCAGGGCTGTCTGTGCAGCCCCACAGGTGCCAGGGGCTCTGCAGGAGCTGGCAGAGGCTGCCCAGCAGGGAGGCCATGGGGCACAGAGCCCCAAGGCTGCTGTGGGCACCACGGCACAGGGGCCGTTCCCAGCCGCAATGCTCCTGGCCTGGGCTGGGCCTGCACAGGGGCTGGGCCACCATGGCTGGGCCAGCACAGGGCCACAAAGGGGCCACGCAGCCGCTGCTGGGGCTGACAGCAAGGCCAGGCACACACAGGGAATTGCTGAGCATGGCCTGCGCTGGCCAGGCCTGACTGTGCCAAAGGCAGAGCTCAGCTGCCCTTGGGGGCTGCAGGAACAGTCCAGAGCCCAAAGAGCCTCCATGGCTGTGCTGGAGACCAAGGCTGCAGGAGGGAAATGCAGGGCTGCTGTGGAATGGGGAGGGCATTGAATTCCAGCACACACCTCAGCTCTCTGATGGTCCTGGCACCATGCTGGGCCCTGTTTCAGACTGGAGCAGAGCAGATGTTGATGGGACAGGAGCCCTGTGGGTCTGTCAGGGACCTGCAGCTTGCAAGGTGCTCTGCTCTCCCTCAGGTGCTCTCTGTCAGGAAAGGGGCACAGGTTTTAATACCTATTAGTTTCATAATATACAAGCAAATCTTTATTATCTGGGTCATTTGAGTACTCTTAAGGAATGGCAATGTTTTCCCACCAGAAACGGGGTTTCCTGGAAGTGTACTGATGGCAGGAGAAGAAATTCTGATCTTCCCATCTACTTCTGTCACCATTAATCAGTCTATTATTTAATCTCTCTCTTTTCCATCAAGTGCTTCCATCTCTCCTGGTTAAATTGCCATGTCTAAGGACATCTGTTCACTTGATCAGCTGGATATTTGTTTTTCCCGTTGGTCCCAGATTTCCTCCACCAGATGCTCCCTGGTCGCTCAAGTGCCTCTCAACTAACTTGTTTCATGCTTTGAGCTTCAGGGAGTTGCCCAAATTTTCTGAAGTTTAAATAAATATCACATAAGGCGACATCTTAATTGTCTTTATATCTATCACAGAATTACCTTTTCTTGTATCTATGTCTAAAACTGTTCCTCTACAGGAATCCTTTGCAGATAGTGGACATGTCAGATACTGCTGGGACATCGCAGAGAGTTGATGGAAGAGCTGTGATGGTTGTTAAACTGTTCAAATGTTCAACTTGTGTTTGTTGGCAAGAAACCTTCCTGTGCCTCTGAGTGTCACCAGTCCCTGAGCCCAAAGGACACAAACCTGATGAGTTATGGTTCCCACCGCAGGGACACTTGGACCTTGGCTCTGCACAGGAGAGCTCTTCATCCACTTTCTCTCTTTTTCTCCCTCCGGGCATGGAAGGAGCTCCTGACTTCAGCCTGTGACTGGTGGGTGCAAAGAGCAAATCTGGGCAGAATTGAGGCAGTGAGGGTTTGAGGGGACGTTGGGATCTTTGCTGGGCACAGAAGGTATTTTCCATTGCTCTGAGGCTGTCTACTGTGGAAAGTGGATTTAATATCCAGCAGAGGAATGACTTTTGCATTTGTTGGAGCTGTGCCTTCCCTTGGCTTTGTTGGCTGGCAAGAAATGAACATCTATCTGTATCTTGGGCAGCTCCTTCTCCAAGGAAAGCAGGTAGGAGTTGGAGCCAAGGAGCTGAAAGCTGCAGGTGCAGCCTGAGCTGGAGGGAGCTCAGATTTGCACAAGGCTGCTCTGAGTGCCAGGGCTTGGATGGGGCAAATGGTGGGGTGGGGGTAGGGACAGAGTCTGATTGATTGTCAGCCATGAAGGGTCTTGATTTTCATATCTATTCAAGCTGCATGAGGAGGTACTTGGATTCAGTGTCAGCTGGAGATTGCATGTATCAATAAATTGACAGGGAAGAAAACCCTAAATTTGACCTAAGAAGTCTTTTCTCACTCTCTTTTTAAAGAGAATCTATTCAACTTTAATACACTACTGGAATTCATCTAATTAACCACAAGATATCTGAAAATTAAAATCAAATTATTCCCAGAGGCTTGGCTTTTTAAGGTGTTTTCAATGTGAATGAGCCCTGGGACACTGAATTCCTGCACAGAAGAGCTGAAGGCTGAACAAGCCCCTGGAGCAGGAAAATTCAGCAGCAGCCTCCAAGGTGCTGAGGATGTCAGAATCCCCCACTGAGGCCATCCCTGCCCAGAGACCGTGGGGGAATGGGCAGACAAGGAGAGCGTCCCTGGGGCTGGGGCAGCACAACTCAGAGGCACCAGTGGCTCCAGCTGAGAAATGGAGTGTGGAATGTGGCAGGGAAAGCCCTGCTTGGGCTGTGCCAAGCAGGACACACAAGCCCTGACTCCCATCCCCCAAACAATTCTCTTAATGAGACATTTAAAAGGAATTTCTAATATTTATGTGCTCTGAGTTGGATGAAGCGGAGAAATGCCTTCAAGAGATTCTCAGGCACTCAAAACAACAAAACAGCCTTTACTGGCAACCTGGAAAAGCAAAGAAATTTTTTTAAAGGTTTAATGTTACATATTATCAACAGAAAACACTTCTTGAAGCATTAACTTTACTCATTCAACTTCCCAACACTAAGCCTGTTCAATTTTAAGTTATTAAAAATATGCAGGAAGAGGAAATTAGAAAGTTATAGAGGAGCACACACAGAGCTACCAACTCCTGGATTCCAGCACTGTTCAGATGGAAATTCCAAGAAGAGGTAGGGTCAAGATGTGTGCTTGCCTTGTGGTCAGCCTCAAATACCCCTTGGTCTCCCTGGGCCCTTCCCCCAGGTGGGCCTTGGGCTCATTTGGTCCCTCAGGAGCTGGGCTGGGGCTGCAGAGGTGGCTGTGGAGCATTGCCTGTGCTGTGCCAGGGACTGGCAGCCACTGCTGGGCTGGGATAGAGGCTCTGGGGGGATTGGGGTTCCAGGGCAGGGCAGGGCTGGGGTTCCAGGGCAGGGTAAGGCTGGACCTGCCCCTTCCTCCCCCTCACACAAAATGTTATCAACCAACAATCTCCTCCAGCCTGTCACAACAGGGAATGTTGGTGGTGGAACCCAAATTTGGCCATGGACACCTTGCTGAGAAGGACAGTTCTTTTCCATAGGATTGAAAGCACAGATTCCCAATGTTTGGAGAGCCTCACTAGGCCAAGGCCAGCCAGACTTGTCAGGAATGGCAGATTTTGTCTGGGATCAATCATTGGATATAGGGAATTTTGGAGGTGGAGCCCCAATCTCAGCCATGGGCACCTGGAAAAGCAGGACAGTTTTTTCCCATAGGAAGGAAAGCACAAAGCCTTCCCCAGTGTTTTGGGGACAGGTGAGAGTTGACCCTTGTGCAACCATTGCCAGCAAGACTTGTCTTGGTAATATTCCTATGGGAACAATCTCTGGATATAAGGAAATTTGGAGGTGAAATCCCAATTCTGTCCTGGGTGCCTGGAGAAGAGGCACAGTTCTTTTCCACTGAGAAGGAAAGCATGGAGCCCCAGTGCTTAAGTAGCAGATGAGAAGAGACTCTCAATGTGCCTAGGTAACCTGGACCAGTCAGTCAGTCCACGGGAGGTGAAGCTTGACTTGTTCTATGCCCCCATGGTTTTATGGGGCCCCACAGTGTAACAATGGCCCCTTGATTACAAGAAGACCTGCATTGTCACACTGGCCCATTGATTTGATGGAGTCCCACAGTGTCACAGTGGCCCCTAGGTCCAAAAGGCCCTGCAGTTTCACAATGGTCCCAATGATTCCATGAGGCCTTACAGTGTCACAATGTGTCACAATGGTCTCTGTGATCCCATGGTGCCCATCAGTGTCACAAAGACCCCACGGTTCCATAAGGTTGTAAAGTGTCTTAATAATCTCTCCATGGTTCCATGAGGCCCTGCAATGTCACAATGGACCTTTGACTCCAAGACATCTCACAGTGTAACAATGGCCCCTTGATTCCATGACACCCTAAAGTTTCACAATGGTCTCCAAACCTCCATGAGGCCCCACAGTGTCACAATGGACCTTTTTTAGATGGGGCCTCTCAGTGTCACAATGATCCCTACATTCCATGGAGCCACACAGCATCAGTACTGTCCCCTTAGTTCCATGAGGCCCAGCAATGTCACAGTGCTCTCCATGATTCTATGAGGCCCCACAGTGTCACAATGGTCCCCTGGTCTCACAGAGCCCCACAGTGTCACAATGCTCCCTTGGTCTCACAGGGCCCCACAGTGTCACAATGGTCCCTTCGTTCCATGGGCCCTGTGCTGCTGCATTCCCCCCTGCCCTTCTCAGGCCACTCTGCCAGCTGAGAAATGCTCCTTGGGCCTTGGCCTCGGCCAACAGCCCCTGGGCTCAGCTCCTCTGCAGCTCATCACAAACACTGTCTGCTCCAGGCACTGCTGATGCCCAACCAGCTCCTGCTTTCTGTAGGAGCAGCCCTGGCAACTGTTTTTGTTCCCTCAGTGGCACAACATCCCTGTTCTCACCCTGCCAAAGAAAGCTGTTGGTGCCAAGTGTGGCCAGGATGAACCATTGCTGGGACTGAAGCCCCTCTCTTGGGGCCCTGCACACAGCGCTCCAAAAGAGCCCTTGGAGCTCTCCTGGGCCAGCGACTCCCTCTGAGTGGGGCCTCTCCCAGCCGGGAACTCTCCCGTTTGCTGCACTCGGGGATCCCCAACAACGATGGAGCCTGGGCCGATCCCTCCACTCCTCCAGGCTCAACCCTTCACCTGCTGGGGAGATGCCAAAGGATCCACAGTGAGCATTGCCTGCCCTTAGGGGAATTGCTCACAGGTGCCTTGCACTGACTCTTGGTGTATGTGTACACACAGAAGTGCCTGTGCTGGGGAAATGTGGCAGAAATGCTGCTCTCTGAGGGGTTTAAGTTCCTTGGATAGCTGAGTCAGTCAGATATCCAGTTATGAGTAAGTAAGTTTAAGTCCCGAGGTCTAAACAAAGTTCAATGCTTCTAAGAGTTGTTCTTTTTCTAAGTTGTTAAATTTAATTTATTAGCTAAGTTAAGGATTGTTAAGTGTAATTCTTCTGTTCTATTTCTAACTGATAGGTTTTAAATTAGGTTAAATACTGTTAAGTGCTGTTCTTTTGCGAAACTGAGGAGTTGAAGGTATCCGTTAAGGTATAAGTTAAGTCCTGTTAAGTTTGAGCTCTGTTAAGCTTTTTGGCCCTAGTCCTTTTATCCTTGCCCTCATTGTCTTTTGTCTCACACATACCCAGGAAGAGTTCTTGGCTGATTTCTGGATTGATTGCCTGGATTCTGTTTGTTTTGTTGTTGCTTTGTTTCCCTGGTGTGCCTGAAGTGTCCAGTCAGGAGGAGAGTGACTCTTGCCAAGGAACTTTGTGCTGCTGTCCCTTAATATTCAATCTGGTTTTTGCTGATCCCTTGCCAGGGATTTTTTCAGTTCTCTCAAGGCCTCGTTGGTAGCAGGGTGAAGGAGCCCTGAGGCTCTGGCCCTGGGGGACACAGGGATACTGCGGGAGGGTCCCTGTCCCCCTGTGCCACCCCCAGAGCCCCGGCCCCCCGTCCCCGTGTCAGGCCCTGGGGTCGATCTCATGGAACATCCTCTGGGGGAGGCTGCGGGGCTGGGGGACCCGGGGGGACAGGGGACCCTGCTGTGCACGAGCAGGGTTGGACTGCTCTGGGGGGAGCTGTGAGGGGGGCCAGGGCAGAGTGACCTCCACAGTGACTTCACACAGCCCCTGTGATGTCACACATCCCCTGAGATGTCACACAGCTATCTGTGATGTCACAGAGCCCTCTTTGATGTCACACAGCCACCTCTGTTGCGGTGTGTTGTTTTAGGAAGTCCTGTTTTAGACTTCCAGGTCACCTCCCAGGTGTGGCAATACCTCTCTTCCCCTTCCCCCTCGCCCCTTGCTGAGTGAGTCCTGTCAATCAGGCTTAACATTCCAACAAGGCGTCGTGTGGTTGGTGAAGTTTAAAGGATGCCCCTCAGGCGTGGGGGTCATTGGTCTGTCTAGGTGTACCTCGTCCCTTGAGACCCCGCCCCTCCCACCTGGTTGGTGGCTCACCTGTCCCCTCCCCTCCCCCTGAGCTTAAAAGGTGAATCAGGCCATGCGGTCGGGATTCTGTTGGAGCTGTTCCTAAGATTCAGACCTGTGTAACCATGGAATAAACTTCTGAATATTAAACCCTCCAGCAGAATCCTCTCCTTTTTTCTCTTCACCTTCGCCTGAAGCCTTCTTCCTGAGGTAAACGGAATTCCTAACAAGCCTGGACTTGTTTAGAGCCCGGCTGCAACCACCAGCAAGCCAAAGGTGTCTCTGCGGTGATACACCACAGATGCCGCCTTTGGCCTAGAAGCAAGGGTCAGACTGGCCCAGGCACAATCTAACTGGTAATATTGGTATTCATATTCCAATATTTGGCGTCCCTGGGTGGGCAAAGCGACTCTGCAGCCCAAGACGGACTTGCACTACCTCGGTAGAGCTTCTAGCAGCCATGCACCCAGCCGAAAGGAGCCGTGGCTTCAACGCTCCCAGCCAGAGACTTCGGGAATATTCCCAGAAGAAGTTTCGTGGACTGTTCAGCACCTCTGGAAAGCCCAGCTTCCTTGTAGTGAGCAGATTTTCCAGAGGAAGAAGAGGGTAGCCTCTCTTGCCTTGGAGGGGTCCTTTTCCGGTGAGGAGACCTGCCTGCACCCAGCCAGCTACAGCTCCCATTTTGGGTGAGTTTCTCTGCTCTCGGTGGAGCAGAAGCTCAAAAAACAGACTCTGACGTGAGTTCTGTTCCTTTTTGCCTTTGCATTTTTGGCTGCACAGCCCCACAGACGGGAATTCATTGCGTCCTAGTCTTCAGCTTTCTGCCACGTGTTTTCGCTGCCTTTTGGAATTCGCGCCGGTGCGAGAGTGCTCTCTGCCCTTCCCCCGACTCAGCAGCGCAGCATGCTCGGCCACGTGGCGCGGGGGAGGGGAACTCTGCTCCTTCTCTCTCTGTGCGGGGGAGGGGGACTCTGTCCTCTCTCTCTCTCTGCGTGGGGGGCCCCAGTTTTGGCTTGCCACATGGCCAGGGGATCCTTCTCAGTGCGGGGTGGGGGGTGTTCTCTGCACACACGGCGCGGGGGGCCTCGGTTTCGGCTTGCCACATGGCGTGGGGGAGGCTGCTTGCTCTCTCAGCTCCACGGGGGGGCTGCATTCCACCGCGGGGGAGGCTTTGTGTTTGCCTCAGCTCAGCAGGGCGTGTCCCAGCTCCCTGCTGCTGCTGCCCAGGAATTTTAAAAGCAGTTTATACAGCTGCATTGTGAAGCATTTGTCTGTTCGTTATTGCCTTCCTATCTGTGGTTTTTTTTTTGAATTGGTAGCTGATTTTTACCTTGTTTTTGGTCAGGCGGGATTAGTACTTTGCTTTTTTACATCAAACATGGGTTCGAAACTCAGCATTGTACAAAAAGCGGTGTATTATAATATTGTTAGCATTTTAGTCAGTGGTAATGTGAAGTTCTCAAAAGGAAAATTGAAACAGTTCCTAAGATGGCTCTTTCTGCACTTCCCACATATCTCCCCTGAAGAAATCCATGATATTCAATTCTGGGATTAAGTTGGAAATGAATTTATAACCTTAGGGCAATCTGGCAAGGCGCCCTCAGCTAAATTTGTGTTTTGGAGTTTACAAATTCAAACAGCCTTGCTCAAACAAAGGGAAATGGAGAAAAAGTAAAATGCGAAGCCATGTACTTCTGCTCTCCCTGTTTCTCCCTCTCCTAGCTCTAAAACCCCTAAACCTCTTTCCCCAAAACTTGGTATTTTAAAGAGAGCACACTCATTGGGAAGTCGACTCCCAGAGTTTGCTAAAATGCCTGAGTTGCCCTGTCCACAAGGCCCTGGCCAGGCTGCGTGGAACCTTTCCCAATCCCCTATGTCCCCTCCTCTGAAACCCAGAGCACGTGTCAGCTTTCAAGAGAGCAGTGATGCCCAAAATGGCCCCCAGTCCCTAGGGGGTCCACAAAATGGTGGATGCCACACGGCATCTTCCCAAACCTGGTCTTCTTCTTCCCAAAATCCTCTTAAGCATCCTAAAATTCCATCCCCATCCCCCTCGCCTCATGTTCCTCGAGACACCTTCCCCCCTCCCCCTCTGTTTCCTGCTGTAGCCTCGGCTCCGCATCTCTACTCCTCCCAGGGGGCGTCTGCTGACGTGATGTCACAGGGTGTCCCCGCCCCCTGCCTGCCCCTTGATCCCACCCCCTGTTCCCAAGTTTGCCCCGCCCCCCTGCCAGCCCCTTGACCCCGCCCCCTGTTCCCACAGTTTCCCCGCCCCTTGGCAGCCCCCTGTCCCTGCCCCCTGTGCCCATTGCGTCCCCGCCCCCTCCCTGGGTTCCCACGGTGGGGACACACCCACTGCCTGTCCCCAAACCTGTAGCTGTGATCCCAATGCTTCTGATTCCAGGGATACAGAGCAGGGGACGGCAGACCCAATGCATAGTCCCATGTTGTCACTAGCTCCTGTTACGTTTAAGCCTGCAGCTCAATCCGGGGCAGCTCCAACTGCTAATTGGATTTCTTTTGGACGACAATTGATTAAAGAGATCTGTAAATCTCATAAGGAATATGGTCCACACAGTCCATATTTCCGTGGCCTTTTAAATTCTGAACTGAGTAGGACTGTGGTGATCCCACATGATTTAAAACAGCTTTTTTCCTGCCTCATGACCTCCATGGAATTCAAATTAAGGGAATTAGCATGGAAACAACTGCTAAAAGATGCTCTCCCAGGCTTGCATGCTGATCCAAACGCAGTGAAGGACCACAGTGGTAACCCTATCATCATTGAGCACCTCTGTGGTGAGGGTCAATGGTCTTTGCCCACAATCCAAGCTACTGTGATTCCTGCAGAAACACTCGAGAAAGTAAAAGAAGCAGCTGAAAAAGCATTCTGCCTCTCTGCTGGCCCAGAGGCTGGCAGAGTCCGGGGCAGGCCTGTCTGTGCAGTCCCACAGGTGCCACGGGCTCTGCAGGAGAGAAAGTAAAAGAAGCAGTAAAAGAAGCAGTAAAAGAAGGTAAAAGAAAAGCAGCTGAAAAAGCCAAAGAAGCAGCTGAAAAAGCATTCTTTTCCCTCCAACCTGAGCGGCCTTTGGAGCCCTATAGTAAAATTAAACAGTTACCATCAGAGCCCTTTTTGAAATTTGTAGAAAAGTTAACTAGAGCCATTGAAATACAAGTCAAAAAAGTGAATGCTAGGGAAGCGATTTTAGAAGAAATGGTGTTTACAAATGCAAATGAGCAGTGTCGAGCGGCAATCCTGAGCCTTCCTATAGAACATCCCCCTACACTAAAAGATATGCTTCTAGTCTGTAACAGGAAAGTGCCTCTGATGACTGTGGCTGAAGACACCAGACCAAGGCTGCTGCCAAGACCACCTCAGCGTGTTGCCGTTGCCAGCCCTGCACCTTGTCCCTCAGCACAGCAGTACCCTGGGCAGCAGCGGAGACCAGCAATGGTTGAGCCCACAAAACCATGCCTGTTTTGTAATAACCTTGGGCACTGGAGTAACCAGTGCCCCCTGAAAAGGGAATTTGATGAATTTAGAAATGGCAGGGGAGGAGAACTACAAGCCCTCCCTGGGGGGCAACAGCAACAAAAAAACTGAAAAGGGAGCGGCAGCCTGCCAGGCGTGCAGATACAAAAAGAGCAGGTCAAGGGAATAAGGGGAGCAAAATAAATCAAGTGCGCAATAATATTAATATTTGTGTAAGTGAAGCAGGTGCTTCAAAGACCAAGTCTGCTGGTCCACTGTTGAAAGTGAAACAAAATAGCCTTTGTTACGATTTAGGTGATCCTCTGTTAACCACGTCTTCTGTCAATGAGCCTTAGAGGTTGCAGCTGACAGAGTCACTCCACCTGAAGGACACTGACTGGCATTTTGTCTCTGTAAATCCTGAACAGAAGGGTACTTGGAACCAAATTCGTTGTAAGTACATCGTCACTGGGGACACCCACACACCACAAGAGATCGAGATTGCTCCAGGAATGACAACATCAGATCCTGAGCAATTCGTTCTCGGCCTGCACTGTTTCCACCCACCCTTGTTTCTTCCCAAGGGACAAATTGTTGCACAAGCTATCCCTGTACCATCTTTACCTGAAAGTACTCAAAAACAAGGGCCCGCAGTTGCCCGGGTCCAAGTTATTGGGAAAGACAAACCTAAATTATGGTGTAACCTCAGTGGGGGTGGGGAGTCAAAACGCATTGAGATGCTTGTAGATACAGGTGCAGATTGCACAGTGATTCCAGTACAAGACTGGCCAGCACATTGGCCTTTGCAAAATGTTGCCGGTCACCTTCGAGGTGTAGGAGGTCTGCAACTGGCAAGACAATCTAAAAGCATTGTTCAAATCGAGGGACCAAACGGACAATTGGCAAATATCTGTCCTTTTGTGTTAGGTTATTTGGAACCTTTGTTAGGAAGAGATTTAATGGCCCAGTGGGGCGTCACAATTGATATTCCAGACTCTCTGCAGCATTTTTGTGCAGCAGTCATTGAACAACAGCGCCCCATCAAAAATCTGAAGTGGAAAACAGACAAACCAGATGACGTGAAACAGTGGCCGCTCAGTAAACAAAAAATAAAGGTGCTTGAGGAACTAGTGGAAGAACAACTAAAAAAGGGCCACATTGTGGAGACCATGTCCCCATGGAACTCTCCAGTGTTTGTCATCCAAAAAGCTGACAAAAAGTGATGGCGACTTCTTCACGACCTCCAACAAATTAATAATTTATTTGAAGATATGGGTTCTGCCCAGCCTGGTATGCCATCCCCAACAATGCTTCCCCAAGATTGTAAAATAGCTGTTATTGATATTAAAAATGGTTTTTTACAAATCCCATTGCACCCTGACGATGCACCGCGTTTTGCATTCTCCGTCCCTTCCACCAACATGGAATCCCCTATGAAAAGATACCATTGGACCGTTCTTCCTCAGGGCCTAAAGGTATCTCCAGCTATCTGCCAGTGGTATGTCTCTTCCCTGCTTTCCCCAGTACGAGCAGCCACAGAGAAGGCCATCATCTATCATTATATGGATGATATCCTTGTGTGTGCCCCCAATGATGATTTACTCACACATGCGCTTGACCGAATGATCAATGCATTGATTGTTGCAGGGTTCGAGCTCCAGGAAAAGAAAACTCAAAAGATGCCACCTTGGAAGTGTTTGGGCCTAGAAATTGGAAATAGGACCATTGTTCCTCAAAAACTAGAAATCAATCCAAGGATCAAGACCCTTGCAGATGTCCACAACTTGTGTGGGTCTTTGAATTGGGTAAGACCGTGGCTCAGTCTGACTAACGAAGACCTTGCCCCTCTCTTCAATTTATTGAAAGGGGGAGAGGACCCAGGTGCTCCTAGGTCTATTACCCCAGAGGCATGGAAAGCTCTAGAAAAGGTGCAGATTACAATGTCCACAAGACAGGCGAACCGATACCGGCCTTACCTGCCATTCAAATTTATCATTCTAGGTAAGTTGCCACACCTCCATGGAATTATTTTCCAGTGGGAGGAAAAACAAACACCTAAGGCAAGGAACACACCAAACAAGGACCAGGACCTGAGGGAATCTGTCTTGATCATAGAATGGGTTTTCCTCAGTACAAAAGGTCCAAGAGACTGACAAAGCCTCAGGAGCTGTTAGCAGAACTGATCCGGAAAGCAAGGACCCGGATCAGGGAGTTAGCAGGATGTGATTTTAAGTGCATTCACATTCCAGTTGAGTTAAAATCGGGTCAAAACACTATGAAAATACTGGAACAATTGTTTCAAGAAAATGAAGTGTTGCAGTTTGCTCTGGATTCCTAGTCAGGACAAATTTCGGTAGCGCAGCCCGCTCACAAATTGTTCGAACAAGATGTTCAATTTACTTTAAAATTAAGAACTGCTCTAAGTAGGAGACCGTTAAAAAGGGCTCTGACTGTCATTACAGATGCGTCCGGGAGGTCCCACAAGTCTGTTTTGACTTGGAAAGATCCTCAAACCCAGCAGTGGAAGACAGACGTTGCTGAGGTGGAAGGTTCACCTCAGGTTGCTGAATTGGCTGCGGTTGTTAGGGCTTTTGAAAGGTTCTCAGAACCATTTAATCTGATTACAGACTCTGCATACGTGGCAGGAGTAGTATCCAGAGCAGATCAAGCAATACTGCAAGAAGTATCTAACATCGCACTTTTTGAATTGCTCTCAAAACTGGTAAAGTTAATCACTCACCGAGAGCAACCATTTTATGTGATGCATGTCAGGTCACAAACTGACTTGCCAGGGTTTATCGCTGAAGGCAACAGAAGGGCAGATGCTCTTGCTGCACCTGCAGTGATGGCCACTCTCCCAAATGTTTTTGAACAGGCAAAAATCAGCCACCAGCTTTTCCACCAAAACGCACCTGGCCTGGTTCATCAGTTTAACATCACTCGAGAACAGGCCAAAGCGATTGTGGCCACATGCCCAAATTGCCAACAACATGCACTCCCTACAGTGAGTACGGGAGCAAACCCAAGGGGACTGAACAGTTGTGAACTGTGGCAAACAGATGTAACACACATACAGGCTTTTGGACGGAAGAAATATGTTCACGTTAGTGTAGATACCTTTTCTGGAGCGGTCTATGCTTCTGCCCACACAGGAGAGTCATCTATAGATGCTATTAAGCACCTCTTACAGGCTTTTTCTTTAATGGGCATCCCCAAGGAGCTGAAAACTGATAATGGGCCTGCTTATAAATCCAAGGAATTTGGGAGCTTCCTGCAACAATGGGGAGTAGAGCACAAAACTGGCATCCCCGACTCCCCTACAGGTCAAGCCATTGTAGAAAGAACTCACCGTGATATTAAAAGGGTCCTGGACCAGCAACAACAGGTTCTGAAGGTGGAACCTCCCCACATCCGGTTATCCAGGGCGCTATTCACAATCAGTTTTCTGAATTGTTCTTTTGACAGCCTGAACCCGCCCATCCTTCGCCACTTTTGGGGGGAACAGTCACAGGTTGATGAAAGAAAAACCTCCAGTTTTAGTAAAGGACCCTGAGACTTGGAAAATGGTGGGACCTTACAAATTGATTACTTGGGGACGTGGACACACCTGTGTGTCCACCCCCTCTGGTTTAAGGTAGGTTCCTTCCAAATGGGTAAAGCCCTATGTTCCCAAAGCCTCAGAGAAATCTACAGAAGCACCCCAGGTTGCTCATGCTGCCTGGAGAAGAAAGCGCCGCACGCATTCTCTGGAGGAAATTCCATTTAAGCCTCCTATCTGGAATAGTTTGTAATATATGTTTGTCTCAAGTTCTTGTACCAGTTTAGATCCCACTGTTCGTGTGTAGCCTCGAGATGCCATGAGACCAAGCCTGCTTCTCGTCCTACTCGTGATCATCCCACCTGCGATCTCCTACATAGTCACTCAGTCCAAACCACATATGGACTACCTTGGCAAAAGCTCTCGGACATCATCAGAGAAACTGACAACGGGCTGAATGGACTGTTCAAAGGCTGGGGACTCGCGGGCTGGTTGGGATCTGTTCTGAAAACTGTGTTTTTAGTGCTGCTTTTTTTAGTTATAGTTATTGTAGTTGTTAGCATTGTTTTTGGACTAATCAAA
>NW_026992539.1:0-56776 GCF_028769735.1 Zonotrichia leucophrys gambelii
TGCCTCTGCAACCCGGGCGTGTTCACCTGCACAGGTAACGCACCTGGCACACCTGGGTACTGCCCTGACACACCTGGGTATCACTGACACACCCAGCGCTACTGCCTCTGCAACCCGGGCGTGTTCACCTGCACAGGTAACGCACCTGGCACACCTGGGTACACCTGGGTACACCTGGGCACTGCCCTGACACACCTGGGTATCACTGACACACCCAGCGCTACTGCCTCTGCAACCCGGGCGTGTTCACCTGCACAGGTGAGGGCACACCTGGCACACCTGGGCACAGCTGGGCACACCTGGGCACTGCCCTGACACACCTGGGCACTGCCCTGGCACACCTGGGTATCACTGACACACCTGGGTATCACTGACACACCTGGGCACTGCCCTGACACACCTGGGTATCACTGACACACCTGGGCACACCTGGGCACTGCCCTGACACACCTGGGTATCACTGACACACCTGGGTATCACTGACACACCTGGGGTATCACTGACACACCCAGCGCTACTGCCTCTGCAACCCGGGCGTGTTCACCTGCACAGGTGAGATCACCTGGCACACCTGGGCACACCTGGGCACACCTGGGCACTGCCCTGACACACCTGGGCACTGCCCTGGCACACCTGGGTATCACTGACACACCTGGGTATCACTGACACACCCAGCGCTACTGCCTGTGCAACCCGGGCGTGTTCACCTGCACAGGTGAGGGCACACCTGGCACACCTGGGCACACCTGGGTATCACTGACACACCTGGGGTGACTCAGGGTCACACCTGGGTAGGACAGGGACACAATTGGGTGACACAGGGACACACCTGAGCTCACCTGGGCACACCTGGGCACACCTGTGACACACCTGGGGTGACACAAACTCACCTGGGCACACCTGGGCACACCTGGGGCACACCTGGAGTGACTCAGGGTCACACCTGGGTGGGACAGGGACACAATTGGGTGACACAGGGACACACCTGTGACACACCTGGGCACACCTGTGACACACCTGTGACACACCTGTGACACACCTGTCCCACACCTGTCCCACCTGTCAGACACGTGCTACGTGCTGTCGTTCGCCGTGATCATGCTCAACACGAGCCTGCACAACCCCAACGTGCGGGACAAGCCGTCGGCCGAGCGCTTCGTGGCCATGAACCGCGGCATCAACGACGGCGGCGACCTGCCCGAGGAGCTGCTCAGGGTGGGCGGGGCCGGGGGCGGGGCCGGGCACGGGGGGCGGAGCTTGGGGGGCGGAGTTACGGCGAAATCCCGGGGGGAAAAGGTGAAAAAATGGGGATTTTAGGGTTAAAAATGTGAAAAAAATGGGAATTTTGGGGTGGTTGGGAGGGGTTTGGGGGCGTGGTTTGGATGATGGGTTGGGGGCGTGGCTTGTGAGGGTGTGGTCAGGTGTGGGTGTGGCCACATTCAGGGTGAAATTTGGGTAGAAAAATGTGGAAAAAAGGGGATTTGGGGTTAAAAATGTGAAAAAAACCCAAATATTCCCAATTTCCCCCAAATTTCCTTCCAAATCCCAATAATTCCCCCAAAAATTCTTTTAAAAATCCCCGAATTTCCCCACAAAAATCCCCAAATTTTATCCAAAATTCCCTCAAAAAAACCCCAAAAACTCTTCCAAAATCCACAAAAATTCCCCAAAAAATCCCCAAATTTTACCCAAAAATCCCCCAAAAAACCCCCAAATTTTCCCAATTTTCCCCGAATTTCCTTCCAAATCCTAATAATTCCACCAAAACTCCCCCAAAATCCCAAAAATTCTTTAAAAAATCCCCAAATTTCCCCTCAAAAATCCCCAAATTTTATCCAAAATTCCCTCCAAAATCCCCAAAAACTCCTCCAAAAATCCATAAAAAATTCCCCCCAAAAAATCCCCAAATTTTATCCAAAATTCCCTCAAAAATCCCCTAAAAACTCTTCCAAAATCCACAAAAATTCCCAAAAAAATCCCCAAATTTTACCCAAAAATCCCTCAAAAAAACCCCCAAATTTTCCCAATTTTCCCCAAATTTCCTTCCAAATCCTAATAATTCCACCAAAACTCCCCCAAAATCCCAAAAATTCTTTAAAAAAACCCCAAATTTCCCCACAAAAATCCCCAAATTTTATCCAAAACTCCCTCAAAAAATCCCCTAAAAACTCTTCCAAAATCCACAAAAAAATCCCCAAATTTTATCCAAAATTCCCTCAAAAATCCCCTAAAAACTCTTCCAAAATCCACAAAAATTCCCAAAAAAATCCCCAAATTTTACCCAAAAATCCCCCCAAAAAACCCCAAAATTCCCAAATTTTTCCCAAATTTTCCCGAATTTCTCCGAATTCTCCCCAAATTCCCAGAACCTGTACGAGAGCATCCGCTCGGAGCCCTTCAAGATCCCCGAGGACGACGGCAACGACCTCACGCACACCTTCTTCAACCCCGACCGCGAGGGCTGGCTGCTCAAGCTGGGTAAGCCCCGCCCACCGCGCCTGGCCACGCCCCCTGTGCCTGGGCCACGCCCACACCTGGCCACGCCCAAAAAATCCCGGTTAAATTGCTCAAAAATTGAATTTTTTGGGGCATTTTTTAAGGTTTTATGTGGCTGGAATTGGTCCTGGCCACGCCCATTTCACCCAAGCACCGCCCACCGAGCCTGGGCCACGCCCCCTGTGCATGGGCCACGCCCACACCTGGCCACGCCCCAAAAATCCCGGTTAAATTGCTCAAAAATTGAATTTTTTGGGCATTTTTTGGTGTTTTATGTGGCTGGAATTGGTCCTGGCCACGCCCGTTTCACCCAAGCACCGCCCACCGCACATGGGCCACGCCCACACCTGGCCACGCCCCAAAAATCCCACTTAAATTGCTCAAAAATTGAAATTTTTGGGCATTTTTTAAGGTTTTATGTGGCTGGAAGTGGCCCTGGCCACGCCCATTTCACCCAAACACCGCCCACCGTGTCTGGCCACGCCCCCTGCGCCTGGGCCACGCCCACACCTGGCCACGCCCCAAAAATCCCGGTTAAATTGCTCAAAAATTGAATTTTTTGGGCATTTTTTGGTGTTTTATGTGGCTGGAAGTGGCCCTGGCCACGCCCATTTCACCCAAGCACCGCCCACCGCGCCTGGGCCACGCCCACACCTGGCCACGCCCCAAAAATCCCGGTTAAATTGCTCAAAAATTGAATTTTTTGGGCATTTTTTGGTGTTTTATGTGGCTGGGAGTGGCCCTGGCCACGCCCATTTCACCCAAGCCCCGCCCACCGAGCCTGGGCCACGCCCACACCTGGCCACGCCCCAAAAATCCCGGTTAAATTGCTCAAAAATTGAAATTTTTGGGCATTTTTTAAGGTTTTATGTGGCTGGAAGTGGCCCTGACCACGCCCATCTAACCCAAGCCACGCCCACTTTCCCCGGGCCACACCCTGATGTGGCCACGCCCAGAAAGTTCCATTTAAATTATGCAAAAATTCCAGTTTTTAGGCTTTTTTTGTTTGTTTGTTTTATGGGATTGAATGTGCCTAAAGGTGGGTGGGGCTTGGACTTGGCCACGCCCACCATGTCTAGGCCACGCCCACCTCACCTGGGCCACGCCCTCACCGGGCCACGCCCAAAAAAACTTCACTTAAATGATTAAAAAAATGCACTTTTTAATTATTTTTACCTTTTATGGGGTTAATGTGGGTGGGGAAAGTCCCTTGGCCACGCCCACCGCACATAAGCCACGCCCACTTCACATAGCCACGCCCACCTTGCTTGGCCACGCCCCCTCATTTCCCCCCCCAGTCTCTCCCAGTTTGGTTTTGCTGAATTTTAATGAAATTTTTTTCTCTTTTTCTTTCTTTTCTTTCTTCAAAATCCCAAAATTCCTCAAAATTTCCCCAATTTCCCCAAAACTCCCCCCAAATTTCTCCAAATTCCCCCCAATTTCCCCCAAAATTTCCTTAAAATTTTCCCCAAAATTCCCTTAAAATTTCCCCCAAAATCTCCCAATTTTTCCCAAATTTTCCCCCAAATTTTTCCCAAATTTTCCCCCAAATTTTTCCCAAAATCCCCCAAAATTTTCCCAAATTTTCCCAAATTTTCCCAAATTTCCCCGGTGCTGCCTTTGGGACCCCCCAGGAGGTGAGTGCAAAATTTCCCAAAATCCCCCCAAAATATTCCAAAAATTCCCTCTAAAATCCAAAATCTCCCCGAATTTTCCCCAAAAACCCCAAAGAATTCCCTCCAAAACCCCCAAATTTTCCCAAAAATACCAAAATTCCCCCCCAAAACCTCAAAATTCCTCCCAAATCCCCCCAAACTTTCTCGAAAATATCAAATCCCAAAAATCACCAAGAATTCCCCCTAAAATCCCCAAGAATTTTCCCAAAATCCCCCCAAAAATCCCAAATATTTCCAAAATGTCCCAAAAATCCCCCAAATTTTCCCAAAATCCTCCAGAATTCCCCAAAAAATTCCCAAAAAAATCCCCCAAAATCCCCCCAAACTTCCCCCCAAAATCCCCCAAAAATTTCCCAAAAATTCTCCGAAAATCCCCCAAAAATTTCTCAAAATTTCCCCCCAAAACCCCCAAAAATTTCTCAAAAAACTCTCAAAAAATCCCATAAAAATTTCTCAAAATCCTCCAAAAACTCCCCCAAAAATCCTCCAAAAATCCCCCCAAAATTCCCCAAAAATTTCCCAAAATCCCCGAAAAATTTCCCAAAACCTTCTCAAAATTTTCCCCAAAATCCCCCAAAAAATTCCCAAAAAATATCCCAAGACATTCCCCAAAATCCCCAAAAAATTTCTCAAAATTTTCCCCAAAATCCCCCAAAAAATCCCCAAAAATTTCCCAAAAAATTTTCAAAAATTAAAAAAAAATCCCAAAAATGCTCCCAAAATTTCTCAACATTTTCCTCAAAATCCCCCCAAAATTTCCCAAAACATTCCTCAAAATCCCCCAAAAAATCCCCCAAAAAATCCCCAAAATCCTCCAAAAATCCCCCAAAAACCCCCCAAAAATTTCACAAAATTTTCCCCCAAAATTTCCCAAAAAATTCCCCAAAATTCCCCAAAATTCTCCAAAAAAATCCCCAAAAAAATCCCCCAAATAAAAAAAAATTCCCCAAAAATCCCCCCAAAATTCCCCAAAAAATTCCCAAAAAATTCCTCAATTTCCCCCCAAAATTTCCCAAAAAATTCCCAAAAAATCCCCCAAAAATCCCCAAAATTTCCCCAAAAATTCCCAAAAATTAAAAAAAAAATCCCAAAATTCCCCAAAAATTTCCCAAAAAAAATCCCAAAAAAATCCCAAAAAATTCCCCAGTATCCCCCCCAAAATTTCCAAAAAAAATCCCCAAAAATCCCCAAATTCCCCCAAAATTCCCGAATTTCCCCAATTTCCCCCAACCCGCAGGCGGGCGGGTGAAGACGTGGAAGCGCCGTTGGTTCATCCTGACCGACAACTGCCTCTACTACTTCGAGTACACCACGGTGAGACCCCAAAAACCCAAAATTCACCCCAAAATCCACCTTGGGAACCCCAAAAACCCCAAACTCCACCTTGGGAACCCCAAAACACCCAAAAATCCCCAAAAAATCGGCACAAAATCACCCAAAATTCACCCAAAAACCCAAAATTCACCTCAAAACTCCAAAAGCCTGGAAATCTGCCCTGAAATACCCCAAAAATGGCAAAAATCTGCCCTGAAAATGCCAAAATTCACCCAAAAATTCACTTTGGGAACCCTCAAAACCCCAAAATCTACCCCAAAACCCCCCAAAATAACCCAAAATTCAGTGAAAATTCACCCAAAAATCCCAAATCTGCCTCTACTACTTCGAGTACACCACGGTGAGACCCAAAATCCACAAAATTCACCCCAAAATCCACTTTGGGAACCCCAAAACACCCAAAAATCGCCAAAAAATCGGCACAAAATCACCCAAAATTCACCCAAAATCCCAAAAATTCACCTCCAAAATTCCAAAAGCCTGGAAATCTGCCCTAAAATACCCCAAAAATGGCAAAAATTTGCCCTGAAAATGTCAAAATTCACCCAAAAATCCACTTTGGGGACCCCCAAAATCCCAAATTCCACCTTGGGAACCCCAAACCACCCAAAAATCGGCACAAAATCACCCAAAATTCACCCCAAAAACCCCAAAATTCACCCCCAAAACTCCAAAAGCCTGGAAATCTGCCCTGAAATACCCCAAAAATGGCAAAACTTTGCCCTGAAAATGTCAAAATTCACCCAAAAATTCACTTTGGGAACTGCAAAAACCCCAAAATCTACCCCAAAACCCCCCAAAATAACCAAAATTCAGTGAAAATTCACCCAAAAATCCCAAATCTGCCTCTACTACTTCGAGTACACCACGGTGAGACCCAAAATCCACAAAATTCACCCCAAAATCCACTTTGGGAACCCCAAAACACCCAAAAATCGCCAAAAAATCGGCACAAAATCACCCAAAATTCACCCAAAACCCCAAAAATTCACCTCAAAACTCCAAAAGCCTGGAAATCTGCCCTAAAATACCCCAAAAATGGCAAAAATTTGCCCTGAAAATGTCAAAATTCACCCAAAAATCCACTTTGGGAGCCCCCAAAATCCCAAATTCCACCTTGGTGCCCCAAAATCCCCAAAATTCACCCCAAAAATCCCAAAATCCTGAAAATCCACCCCAAAATCCCCCCAAACTGGCAAAAATCTGCCCCAAAAATGGCAAAAATCTGCCCCAAATCCCCAAAATTCACCCCAAAAACCCCAAATTCCACCAAATCTGCCCCAAAATCCCAAAAATTGACTGAAAATCCCCCAAAATCCACCCAAAATTCACCCAAAAATCCCAAATCCGTCTCTACTACTTCGAGTACACCACGGTGAAATCCCAAAAATCACAAAATTCACCCCAAAATTTACCTCAAAAATTCCAAAATCCTGAAAATATGCCCTAAAACGTCCCAAAAATGGTGAAAATCTGCCCAAAAATCACAAAATTCACCCCAAAATTCACCTCAAAAATTCCAAAATCCTGAAAAATCTGCTCCAAAATTCACCAAAAATCTGCCCAAAAAAACCCAAAATTCACCCCAAAATCCACTTTGGGAACACCGAAAATCCCAAAATTTCCCCAAAAATCCTCCCAAAAAATTCCAAAATTCCCAAAAATTCCTGAAATTTCCCGAAATTGTGGAATTTCAGGACAAGGAGCCGCGGGGAATCATCCCCCTGGAGAACCTGAGCATCCGCGAGGTCGAGGATCCGCGCAAACCGGTGAGAGAAAATTCCCAAAAATCAACAAAATCACCCCAAAATCTGCCCAAAATCACCCCAAAAAATCACCAAAAATTACCCCAAAAACCTCCCCAAAATTACCCCAAAATTACCCCAAAATCACCCCAAAAATCACCAAAATCACCCCAAAATCACCCCAAAATTACCTCAAAATTATCCCCAAAATCGCCCCAAAATTATCCCCAAAATCACCCCAAAAACCTGCCCAAAATCACCCCAAAAATCACCAAAATCACACCAAAATTACCCCAAAAATCTGCCCAAAATTATCCCAAAAATCACCAAAATCACCCCAAAAATCTGCCCAAAATTATCCCAAAAATCACCAAAATCTCCCCAAAAATCACCAAAATCACCCCAAAAATCTGCCCCAAAATCACCCAAAAAATCTGCCCCAAAATGACCAAAATCTCCCAAAAAATCTGCCCAAAATTACCCCAAAAATCACCAAAATCATCCCAAAAATCTGCCCCAAAATCGCCAACATCACCCAGAAATTCTCGCCAAATTCACCCCAAAAATCATCTCAAAATCACCCCAAAAATCTGCCCAAAATTACCTGAAAAATCACCAAAATTACTCCAAAATTATCTCAAAAATCTGCCCAAAATAATCTCAAAAATCAGCCCCAAAATCACCAAAATCACCCCGAAAATCTGCCCAAAATTATCCCAAAAATCACCAAAATCACCCCAAAAATCTGCCCAAAATTATCCCAAAAATCATCAAAATCACCCCAAAAATCTGCTCCAAAATCACCAAAATCACCCCAAAAATCTGCCCAAAATTGCCCCAAAAATCACCAAAATCACCCCAAAAATCTGCCCAAAATTACCCCAAAATCACCCCAGAAATTCTCGCCCAAAATCACCCCAAAAATCACCAAAATCACCCCAAAATCTGCCCAAAATCACCCCAAAAATCTGCACAAAAATCACCAAAATCAGCCCAAAATTTCTCCAAAATAATCTCAAAAATCTGCCCAAAATTACCCCAAAAATCACCAAAATCACCCCAAAAATCCTCCCAAAATCACCCCAAAAATCTGCCCAAAATTATTCCAAAATCACCCCAAAAATCACCAAAATCTCCCCAAAAATCTGCCCCAAAAAATCACCAAAATCACCGCAAAAATCTGCCCCAAAATCTCCCCAAAAATCACCAAAATCACCCCAAAAATCACCAAAATCACCCGAAAAATCAGCCCAAAATCACCCCGAAAATCTGCCCAAAATTATCCCAAAAATCACCAAAAATCACCCCAAAAATCTGCCCAAAATCCACCAAATTCACCCCAAAAATCCGCCCAAAATTACCCCAAAATTACCCAAAAAATCTGCCCAAAATTACCCCAAAAATCTGCCCAAAATCACCCCAAAAATCTGCCCCAAAATTACCCCAAAAATCATCAAAATCCCCCCCAAAAATCTGCCCCAAAAATCACCAAAATCTCCCCAAAAATCTGCCCAAAATTACCCAAAAAATCACCAAAATCACCCCAAAAATCTGCCCCAAAATCACCCCAAAAATCTTCCCAAAATTGTCCCAAAATCAGCAAAATCACCCCAAAAATCTGCCCCAAAATCACCAAAGTTTCCCCAAAAATCTGCCCAAAATTATCCCAAAAATCACCAAAATCACCCCAAAAATCGCCCCAAAATCACCCCAAAAATCTGCAAAAAATCACCCCAAAAATCTGCCCAAAATTATCCCAAAATCACCAAAATCACCCCCAAAAATCAGCCCAAAATCACCCCAAAAATCTGCCCAAAATCACCCCAAAAATCACCAAAATCACCCCAAAATCACCAAAATCACCCCAAAAATCAGCCCAAAATCACCCCCAAAATCACCCCAAAATTCACCAAAATCACCCCAAAATTCACCAAAATCACCCCAAAAATCTTTTCCCAGCCATTTTTTTTCCCGGTTTTCACCATTTTTTCCCGTTTTTTCCGTTTTTCCCAGCACTGTTTCGAGCTGTTCATCCCCAACAACAAAGGGCAGCTGATCAAGGCCTGCAAGACGGAGGCGGACGGGCGGGTGGTGGAGGGGAACCACGTCGTGTACCGGATATCGGCCCCGACCCGCGAGCAGAAGGACGAGTGGATCAAATCCATACAGTGAGGGGCAAAAACATGCACCAAAAAATTTAAATTGTGAATTAAAAAAATCGGGGGGTTGAAAAACGGGGGTTTGGGGGGTTAAAATGGGATTTTTCGGGGTTAAAATGGGATTTTTCGGCATTAAAATGTGAATTTTTGGGGTTAAATCCGTCCAGTGAGGGCCCAAAATTCCCCCCAAAAAATCCCCAAAAATTCATCAAAATACTCTAAATAATTCCCCAAAGAAATCACAAAAAAAATCCCCAAAAAATCACAAAAAAAATCCCAAAAAATTCAGAAAAAAAAATCCCCAAAAAATTCACAAAAATTGACAAAAAAAATCACAAAAAATTCACAGAAAAATCACAAAAAAAATCACCAAAAAATCACCAAAAATTCACAAAAAAATCACCAAAAAATCACCAAAAATTCACAAAAAAATCAGAAAAAATTCACCAAAAAAATCACAAAAAAATCAGAAAAATTGCACAAATATTCCTGAAATCTCCATAAAATCTCTGGGGTTTCCTTTACCCGTCGTGTACCGGATATCGGCCCCCACACGGGAGCAGAAGGACGAGTGGATCAAATCCATACAGTGAGGGGCAAAAAAATGCACCAAAAATTCCAAAAATATCCCCAAAAAATTCGGGGGGTTGAAAAACGGGGGTTTGGGGGGTTAAAATGGGATTTTTCAGGGTTAAAATGGGATTTTTCAGGGTTAAAATGGGATTTTTCGGCATTAAAATGTGAATTTTTGGGGTTAAATCCGTCCAGTGAGGGCCCAAAATTCCCCCCAAAAAATATCTTGAAATATTCCCCAAAAGTAGCAAAAATATCGCAAAAAGCATTCAGAAAATATACCAAAGAAATCACAAAAAAATCCCAAAAAAAAGCGCAAAGAATCACAAAAAAGGCCCCAAAAAAATCTCAAAAAAATCCCCCAAAAAATCCCCCAAAAATTCACAAAAAATTCACAAAAATATCCCCCAAAAATCACCAAAAAAATCACGAAAAATCATGAAAATTTCCGCAAAAAATAAAAAAAAATTCACCAAAAATTCCAAAAAATTCAGAAAAGAATCCCGAAAAAATTCACAAAAAATCGACAAAAATATCCCCCAAAAATCACAAAATAATCACCAAAAATTCACCAAAAAATCACCAAAAATTCACAAAAAATTCACCAAAAAAATCAGAAAAAATTCACCAAAAAAATCACAAAAAAAATCAGAAAAATTGCACAAATATTCCTGAAATCTCCATAAAATCTCTGGGGTTTCCTTTACCCGTCGTGTACCGGATATCGGCCCCGACACGGGAGCAGAAGGACGAGTGGATCAAATCCATACAGTGAGGGACACAAAAATTCCAAAAATATCCCCAAAAAATTCGGGAGGTTGAAAAACGGGGGTTTGGGGGGTTAAAATGGGATTTTTCAGGGTTAAAATGGGATTTTTAGGCATTAAAATGTGAATTTTTGGGGTTAAATCCGTCTAGTAAGGGGCAAACAATCCCTAAAAAATTCGCAAAGAAATGGCAAAAAAATCACAAAAAATTCCCAAAAAAATCAGAAAAAAATATCCAAAAAATTCACAAAAATTGACAAAAAAAATCACAAAAAATTCACAAAAATTCACAAAAAAATCACAAAAAATTCACCAAAAAATCACAAAAAAATCACCAAAAATTCACAAAAAATAATCACAAAAAAAGCCCCAAAAATATCCCAAAAATTCAGAAATTGTCCATAAAAGCTCTGGGGTTTCCTTTACCCGTCGTGTACCGGATATCGGCACCCACCCGCGAGCAGAAGGACGAGTGGATCAAATCCATCCAGTGAGGGGCACAGAAAAATTCCAAAAATATTCCCAAAAAATTCGGGAGGTTGAAAAACGGGGGTTTGGGGCTAAAAAATGGGATTTTTCGGGGTTAAAATGGGATTTTTCGGCACTAAAATGTGAATTTTTGGGGTTAAATCCGTCTAGTAAGGGGCAAACAATCCCTAAAAAATTCCCCAAAAAGTTTGCAAAGAAATCGCAAAAAATTCCCAAAAAAATCAGAAAAAAATCCCAAAAAATTCAGAAAAAATCCCCAAAAAATTCACCAAAAATATCACCAAAAAATCACAAAAAAATCACTAAAAATTCACCAAAAATTCACTAAAAAAATCACCAAAAATTCACAAAAAAATCACCAAAAATTCACTAAAAATAATCACAAAAAAAAGCCCCAAAAAATTCACAAAAAACTCACAAATATTCCTGAAATCTCCATAAAAGCTCTGGGGTTTCCTTTACCCGTCGTGTACCGGATATCGGCGCCCACCCGCGAGCAGAAGGACGAGTGGATCAAATCCATCCAGTGAGGGGCAAAAAAATTCCCAAAAAAATTTAAATTGTGAATTAAAAAAATCGGGGGGTTGAAAAACGGGGGTTTGGGGGGTTAAAATGGGATTTTTCAGGGCTAAAATTGGATTTTTCGGGGTTAAAATGTGAATTTTTGGGGTTAAATCCGTCCAGTGAGGGCCCAAAAATTCCCCCCAAAAGTTCACAAAAATATCCCAGGAAATCCCCAAAAATTCCACAAAACTTAAAAAAAAATTTCCAAAACATTCAGAAAAAAATCACAAAAATGTGCCAAAAAATTACAAAAAAATTCACAAAAATATCCCAAAATATTCAGAAAAAATTCTCAAAAAATCCCCAAAAATTCATCAAAATATCCTAAATAATTCCCCAAAAATGTCAGAAAAAATCCCAAAAAATTCATGAAATATTCACAAAAATGTCACAAAAAAATTCAGAAAAAAATCCCCAAAAATCCACAAAAAATTCCCAAAAAAATCAGAAAAAAAAATCGCAAAAATATTCCCCTAAAAATACAAAAGAATTCACAAAAAATTCCCTAAAAAAATCACAAAAAATGACAAAAAATCCCCAAAAAATTGGATTTTTTGGGATGGGTTTTTTCTTTTTTTTTGGGGGGGGGGGGTTTAATTGAATTTTTAGGGGATTTTTATTTTATTTTGGGGAATTTTATTCGGATTTTTTGGGGAATTTTTAGGGGATTTTGGAGCTTTTTTTTTTATTTTTTTGAGGATTTTAATTGGGTTTTTTTTGGGATTTTGGGGGGAATTTTTTCCAGGGGATTCCCCAACTATTTGGGACCCCAAAAATTCCTAAAAAATCCCAAAAATTCCTAAAAATTCCCGAATTTCCCCTTCAGGGCAGCGGTGAGCGTGGATCCCTTCTACGAGATGCTGGCGGCGCGGAAAAAGCGAATTTCTGTCAAGAAAAAGCCGGAAAATCCCTGAAAATTCCCAAAATTCCCAAAGGGGGCGGGACCCCCGGAATTCCCACCTGGAACCTCCCAAAAATTCCCAAAAAATTTTTGGGGAAATTTCTCCCAAAATTCCTCCGGACTGGGAAAGGACCAAGAGGCTCCGGGAGCCCCAGAAATTCCCAAAAATTCCCAAAATTTCAGCTCTGGAACCTCGAAATTCCCAAAAATTCCCAAAATTTCAGCCCTGGGATCAAAAAATTCCCAATAATTTATCACTGGAACCTCAAAATTCCCAAAAATTCCCAAAATTTCATCACTGAAATCTCAAAATTCCCAAAATTTCATCACTGAAATAAAAAAAATTCCCAAAATTTCATCACTGGAACCTCAAAATTCCCAAAATTTTAGCCCTTGGGGAATCCAAAAATTCCCAAATTTTTCAAAACTTTATCACTGAAATCCCAAAATTCCATCACTGGGATCAAAAAAATTCCCAAAATTTCAGCTCTGGAGCCCCAAAATTCCCAAAATTTTCCCCCCCTGGGAATCAAAAAATTCCCAAAATTTCATCACTGGAATCTCAAAATTCCCAAAATTTCACCCCTTGAAGCCCCAAAATTCCTCCCAAAATTCTTCCTAAAATTCCCAAAATTTCCCTCAAAATTCCCTTTGGGAATTTCCCAAAATCCTTCCCAAAAATCCTTCCCAAAAATCCCCTCTTGGAGTCCCAAAATTCCCAAATTTTCTCCCCAAAAATCCCAAAATTCCATCTAAAACCCCAAAATTTCTCAATTTTTCCCCCAAAATCCCCCAAATTTTTCCCTTTGGGAATCCCAAAATCCCCCAAAATTCCCAAAATTTCCCCCAAAATTTGGGAATTTCCTCGTTTGGGGCTCCCTGGGGGTCCCGGCCCCTCCCCCCCCTTTATTTATGATCCCAAATAAAATCCCAAAATTGCGAAAATTCCGGAATTTTCTGGGGGATTCGGGAGGGGAGGGAATTTTGGGGATTTTGGGGGAAATTTTGGGGGGGTTTGGAGCCAATTTTTGGAAATTTTGGGGAAAATTTTGGGAGGAATTTGGGGCAATTTTGGGTGGGGGTTTGAGGGGAATTTTGGGAGGAATTTGGGGCAAATTCTGGGGAAATTTGGGGGGATTTGGGGCCAATTTTGTGGGAAATTTGGGGCCAATTTTGGGGAGTTTTCGGAGGAATTTGGGGCCGATTTTGAGGGCAAAGTTTACGGGACTTTGGGGCCAATTTTGAGGCAATTTTTTAGGAAATTTTGGGGCCAATTTTGGGGGGAATTTTTAGGAGGGTTTGAAGCCAATTTTTGGAGAATTTTGGGGCAAATTCTGGGGGCCTTTGGGGCCCATTTTGGGGAATTTTGGGGAAATTCGAGAGGAAAGTAGTCCCTCTCTATCTGGGAGCGGGCAGGGCGATACGCGGAGGGATATTACGCATCGGCGCGCAGCGTGCGGAGGGATCTCTCAGTGATGCGGCCGCGTCCGGATCTCCTCAAGCTCCGGCAGAGACGCGGAAGGACACAGTGAATGTGTTGAAACGCGCATGCGCGCGGCCGATCCCGGGAGCGCTTGGATGCTGCGGCGCGGAGGGATATCGCTGAGGGGGAGAGGCTGGGGGGCGCTTCCGGAACCGCGCATGCGCGCGGAGCGGCCCTCGGGCAGTGTGAGGGGAAGCCAAAATGGCGGGCGGGAGGCGGCGGAGGAGCAGCGGACACGGGGCCGTGAAGGGAACGGGAGCCGCGGCTGCTGGAACCGGGGACGATGGCGGAGCTGCGGAACGGGAGCCGGGGCTGTGAGGGGAACGTGACACGGGGCTGCGGGAACGGGAGACCGGGCTGGGAAGGGATTGGGAGCCCGGGCTGGGAAGGGATCGGGAGCCGGGGCTGTGAGGGGAACGGGAGCCGGGGCTGCGGGAACGGGAGCCGGCGCTGTGAGGGGAACGGGACACGGGGCTGCGGCCGCGCTCGCGGAAGGGAGCGGCGGCACGGCCGTGCTTGCGCCGTTCGGGAGCGGGAGCGCCGCGGTGGCGGCGGCGGGAACAGGAAAGGGAGCACGGGCGGCGGCGGCGGGGGGAGGTGATGCCGGGGCTGGCGGGAGTTGGTGGCCGGGGCCGGCGGCAGCAGCGGCGGCCATGTTGGCTGTGGCGGCGGCCATGTTGGCGCGGCGGGGGCGGGCCCGGGGCTGCAGGGGCGGAGCGGCAGCCGCGGCCCGGCGGGAGAACAATAAATAAATAAATAATAAATAAATACATACAGAGCTTAATAAAAGCTGTGTCCAAAAATCCCCGGGAAACACCGCTAAATGGCGCTGCCTTTTACGACAGTCGCGATTTACGACAGTCGCGCTTTACGGCACCTTTTACACCATTTATGGCATTTCCTTTTATGTAACTATTATGGTCCTTCTCTCTAATGCACTTTACGTGTTTTTATTTTGTTTTTCATTTATCTTTAACAAATTTCTTTTTTTTTTTAATTTTAATTGGTTTTTTTGTTTAATTATTTTTTATTTATAATTTTTTAAAGGTTTTTATTTTATTTATTTTATTTTATTTTATTTTATTTTAATTTTATTTTATTTTATTTCATTTTATTTATATTTTATTTTATTTTATTTTCATTTTTATTTTATTTTATTTCATTTCATTTTATTTTATTTTATTTTATTTTATTTTAATTTTATTTTATTTCTTGCTGCCCGGACAGGCCCCACCCGGCGTTCGGGGGCCTCTCAGGAGGATTCATTATCTCACCACTTTATTAATTTGTAATTTATCATTCCACGGTTTATTAATTTATGATCTCTATTCCATTAAAATAAAACGACCCATCGGAACTACTCTAACAGAGCAGGGAAGGGCGGGGTGGTGGCGCCTCCAGGTGATGCCCAGGTGAGTCCTGGGGTCTCTCAGGTGAATTTTGGGATTCTGGGGGTGTCCTAGGTGTCCTCCAGGTGTGTTCCAGGTGTGTTCCAGGTGTATCTCAGGTGAGTTTTGGGGTTCCAGGTGAGTTCTCAGGTGAGTTTTGGGGTCTCTCAGGTGTGTTCAGGTGACTTTTGGGGTGTCCCAGGTATTCCAGGTGTGTTCCAGGTGTGTTCCAGGTGAGTTTTGGGGTGTTCCAGGTGTGTTCCAGGTGTGTTCCAGGTGAGTTTTGGGGTCTCCAAGGTGATTTCCAGGTGAGTTTTGGGGTGTTCCAGGTATTCCAGGTGTGTTCCAGGTGTATCTCGGGTGAGTTTTGGGGTTCCAGGTGAGTTCTCAGGTGACTTTTGGTGTCTCTCAGGTATTCCAGGTGTATCTCAGGTGAGTTTTGGGGTCTCTCAGGTGAATTTTGGGATTCTGGGGGTGTCCTAGGTGTCCTCCAGGTGTGTTCCAGGTGAGTTTTGGGGTGTTCCAGGTATTCCAGGTGTGTTCCAGGTGTATCTCAGGTGAGTTTTGGGGTGTTCCAGGTATTCCAGATGTGTCTCAGGTGAATTTTGGATCTCTCAGGTGTCTCTCAGGTGATTCCCAGGTGAGTTCTCAGGCGAATTTTGGGGTCCCTCAGGTGTGTTCAGGTGACTTTTGGGGTGTCCCAGGTGTCCCTCAGGCGCAGGGGTCAAAGGGCAGGGCGGTGACGCCCCCAGGTGTGTCTCAGGTGTATCTCAGGTGTGTCCAGGTGTGTCTCAGGTGTATCTCAGGTGTGTCCCAGGTGTGTCCCAGGTGTCCCTCACGCGCAGGGGTCGAAGGGCAGGGCGGTGACGCCCCCAGGTGTATCTCAGGTGTATCTCAGGTGTGTCTCAGGTGTATCTCAGGTGTGTCCAGGTGTGTCCCTCAGGTGTCCCAGGTGTGTCCAGGTGTGTCCCAGGTGTGTCCAGGTGTGTCCCAGGTGTGTCCAGGTGTGTCCCAGGTGTGTCCCAGGTGTGTCTCACGCGCAGGGGTCAAAGGGCAGGGCGGTGACGCCCCCAGGTGTGTCTCAGGTGTATCTCAGGTGTGTCCCAGGTGTATCTCAGGTGTATCTCAGGTGTGTCTCAGGTGTCTCAGGTGCCCCTCACGCGCAGGGGTCGAAGGGCAGGGCGGTGACGCCCCCAGGTGTGTCCCAGGTGTGTCCAGGTGTGTCCCAGGTGTATCTCAGGTGTGTCCAGGTGTATCTCAGGTGAGTTTTGGGGTTCCAGGTGTGTCCCAGGTGTGTCCCAGGTGTGTTCCAGGTGTGTCCAGGTGTGTCCCAGGTGTGTCCAGGTGTCCCAGGTGTGTCCCAGGTGTCCCTCAGGTGTCTCTCAGGTGTCTCTCAGGTGTCTCTCAGGTGTCTCTCAGGTGTGTCCAGGTGTCTGTCAGGTGTCCGTCAGGCGCAGGGGTCAAAGGGCAGGGCGGTGACGCCCCCGTGCAGCTCCAGCCCCGCCTGGGCCCAGGCCAGCAGGTCCCCCCGGGCGGGGGAGGGGCTCTGGCACCGCGCCAGCGCCGCCACCTCGGGCGGGGCCAGGGCGCGGCCCCACAGGTGCAGCTCGGCCAGGTCACCCACGAACGCCTGCGAGGCGTCAAAGCGGCCGCCCAGGGCGTCCTGCAACGACAGCGCACGGCTGGGCACACCTGGGCACACCTGGGCACAGTCACACACACCTGGGCACACCTGGGCACACCTGGGCACACCTGGGCACAGTCACACACAGCTGGGCACACTCAGAGTCACACTCACAGACACACCCAGGGCGTCCTGCAACGACAGCGCACACCTGGGCACACCTGGGCACACCTGGGCACACTCACAGGCACAGCTGGGCACAGTCACACACACCTGGGCACAGCTGGGCACAGCTGGGACGGGGGCACACCTGGGCACAGTCACAGGCACAGCTGGGCACGGCTGGGACAGGTGAAACACCTGGGCACACTCACACACACCTGGGCACACTCACACACACCTGGGCACAGTCACACACACCTGGGCACAGTCACAGGCACACCTGGGCACAGCTGGGCACAGTCACAGGCACACCTGGGCACACCTGAACCCATCCACAGGCACACCTGGGCACACCTGGGACAGGGGGCACAGCTGGGCACACTCACAGACACACACACACACACACCCCTGAGCTCACACCTGGGGATATCAGTGACACACCTGGGCACACTCAGAGTCACACAGACACACACTCACAGACACACCTGAGCTCACACCTGTCCCCACCTGTCCCCACATGTCGCTCACCTGTTCCTGGCCCAGCACGAGGACCCCGTGCGGTCTCAGTGACACACCTGGGCACACTCACAGACACACCTGGGCACACTCACACACACTCACAGACACACCTGAGCTCACACCTGTCCCCCCCTGTCGCTCACCTGTTCCTGGCCCAGCACGAGGACCCCGTGCGGTCTCAGGGGCACACCTGGGCACACTCAGAGTCACAATCAGACACACTCACAGACACACCTGAGCTCACACCTAAGCTCACACCTGAGCTCACACCTGTCCCTTACCTGTTCGTGGCCCAGCACGAGGACCCCGTGTGCTCTCAGTGACACACCTGGGCACACCTGGGCACACTCACAGACACACCTGGGCACACTCAGAGTCACACTCAGACACACCTGAGCTCACACCTGTCGCTCACCTGTTCCTGGCCCAGCACGAGGACCCCGTGCGGCCTCAGTGACACACCTGGGCACACTCACAGACACACCTGGGCACACTCACAGACACACCTGGGCACACTCAGACACACTCACACACACACACACACACTCACTCACACACACACCTGTCCCCACCTGTCCCCCCCTGTCGCTCACCTGTTCCTGGCCCAGCACCAGCACCCCGTGCGGTCTCAGTGACACACCTGGGCACACTCACACACACACCTGGGCACACTCAGACACACACACACACACACTCACACACACCTGTCCCCACGTGTCGCTCACCTGTTCCTGGCCCAGCACGAGGACCCCGTGCGGCCTCAGTGACACACCTGGGCACACTCACAGACACACCTGGGCACACTCAGACACACCTGAGCTCACACCTGTCCCCCCCTGTCGCTCACCTGTTCCTGGCCCAGCACGAGGACCCCGTGCGGTCTCAGTGACACACCTGGGCACACTCAGAGTCACACTCAGACACACTCACAGACACACCTGAGCTCACACCTGGGGATATCAGTGACACACCTGGGCACACTCACACACACACCTGTCCCCACGTGTCGCTCACCTGTTCCTGGCCCAGCACGAGGACCCCGTGCGGCCTCAGGGGGTGGCCCGGCGCCAGCCCCTCCCCCCTCCCGCGGGGGATCCCGTCCTGGAAGCTCCTCCAGGTGCCCCCCGAGGCCGCCCAGGTGACACAAAGGTGCTGCCACCTGCCGGGGGCGGGGGACAGCGACAGCGCCACCGCCTGGGGGAGAGAGAAAATTACAAAATTACACAAAATTAACCCAAAAAACCGCATCAAAATAGCCCAAACCGCCCCGAAATCAGCCCAAAAACCCCGCCCAGGTGAGCCCAAACCCCGCCCAGGTGACACAAAGGTGCTGCCACCTGCCGGGGGCGGGGGACAGCGACAGCGCCACCGCCTGGGAGAGAGAGAAAAACCCAAAATTATAGAAAATTAACCCAAAAAACTGCATCGAAATAACCCAAACTGCCCCGAAATCAGCCCAAAAACCCCGCCCAGGTGACACAAAGGTGCTGCCACCTGCCCGGGGGAGACAGAAAAACCAAAATTACACAAAATTAACCCAAAAAACCGCATCGAAATAACCCAAACTGCCCCGAAAACGGCCTGGGGGAGAGTCACAAAATTATAGAAAATTAACCCAAAAAACCGCATCGAAATAACCCAAACTGCCCCAAAAACGGCCTGGGGGAGAGTCATAAAATTATAGAAAATTAACCCAAAAAATCCCTTTAAAAATTCCTCCTGACCCCCCTCCAAAAATCGCCAAAATTCCTAAAAAAATTCCCCCCAAAAAAGCCCCAAAATAAAAAAAAAAAAAAATCCTCAAAAATTCCTGAAAAAACTTCAAGAAGTCCCAAAAAATCCCCCCAGAAACTGCCCAAAATCCCTAAAAAAAAAATCCCCCAAAAATTCCAAAATATCCCTGAAATTGCCTGTACCAAAAAAATCGCCAAAAATCCCAAAAAAAACCTAAAAAATTTTTTAAAAAATTTCAAAAAATCCCTAAAAAAATCCCCCCAAAAAAACCCTAAAAATTTTTTTAAAAATTTTCAAAAAATTCCTAAAAATCCCCCAAAAAAAACCCTAAAAAATTTTTTAAAAACTTTCAAAAAATTCCTAAAAATCCCAAAAAAAACCCCCTAAAAATTTCTTAAAAACCTTTAAAAAAATTCCTAAAAACCCTCCAAAAAAACCCCCTAAAAAATTTTTAAAAAATTCCTAAAAATCCCCCAAAAAAACCCTAAAAAATTTTTAAAAAACTTCAAAAAATTCCTAAAAAATCCAAAAAAAATCCCAAAAAAACTCCAAAAAATCCCAAAAAAATCCTAAAAAAATCCCAAAAAAACCCTAAAAAGTTTTTTAAAAACTCTCAAAAAATTCCTAAAAATCCCCAAAAAAACCCCTAAAAATATTTTAAAAAACTTTCAAAAAATTCCTAAAAAAACCCCAAAAAATCCCCAAAAACCCTAAAAAAACCCCAAAAAAACCCTAAAAAATTTTTAAAAAACTTTCAAAAAATTCCTAAAAATCCCCAAAAAAAACCCCTAAAAAATTGTTAAAAATCTTTCAAAAAATTCCTAAAAAATCCCAAAAAAATCCCAAAAAAACCCCTAAAAAATTCTTTAAAAACTTTCAAAAAATTCCTAAAAATCCCCAAAAAAAAACCCTAAAAATTTTTTTAAAAACTTTCAAAAAATTCCTAAAAAAATCCAAAAAAAATCCTAAAAAAACCCCAAAAAAATCCCAAAAAATCCTAAAAAAACCCCAAAAAAATCCCAAAAAAACCCTCAAAAATTTTTAAAAAACTTTCAAAAAATTCCTAAAAAAAATCCCAAAAAAAACTCTAAAAAATTTTTAAAAAATTCCTAAAAATCCCCCAAAAAAAACCCTAAAAAATTCTTAAAAAACTCTCAAAAAAATTCCTAAAAATCAAAAAAAAAAAAATCCCTAAAAAAACTTTCAAAAAATTCCTAAAAATCCCAAAAAATACCCTAAAAAAATTTTTAAAAGCTTTCAAAAAATCCCTAAAAAAATCCCAAAAAAACCCCCTAAAAAATTTTTAAAAAATTTTAAAAAAATCCCCAAAAAAATCCCCAAAAAATCCCAAAAAAATCCCAAAAAATCCCCAAAAAATCCCAAAAAACCCCTAAAAATTTTTTAAAAATCTTTCAAAAAATCCCCAAAAAAATCCAAAAAAATCCAAAAAAATCCTCAAAAAAATCCCAAAAAAATCCCAAAAAAATCCCAAAAAAATCCCAAAAAAACCCCCAAAAAACCCCCAAAAAATGTGAATTTTTTCTGACCTGGTCGTCGACGAGCAGCTCGAGGGGCCGCCCGCCCCAGGCCAGCAGCACCAGCTCGTTGGGCTGCCCGGGCGCCGCGTACGAGAAGGGGGTGCCCAGGTTGGGGGCGCCCCCCGGGCGCAGCCACAGACAGACGGACACGGCGCCCAGCGGGCTGCGGACGGACGGACGGACGCGGGCGAACATGTAATTGGTGCGGAGCGGGAAGGACACACGGAAACCCCTGGGGACGCCTGCGGGGAAAATGGGAAAAAATTGAAATTTATCCTGAAATTTCACCTGAATTTCCCCAAAAAAACCAGCTGAAATTTGCTCGAAAATTGATTGAAATTCCCCAAAATTTCACCCAAATTCCCAATTCCCAACATGGAATTGGTGCGGAGTAGGAAGGACACCCGGAACCCCCTGGGGACGCCTGCGGGGAAAATTCAAATTTATCCTGAAATTTCACCTGAATTTCCCCAAAAAAACCTGCTGAAATTTGCTCGAAAATTGCCCAAATTCCTCCTGAAAATTCCCCTAAATTTGCCCCAAATTCATCCCAAAAATCCCGATCCCAGGAGTCTGAAATTCCCCCAAAATCCCCTCAACTTTCCCCAAATTTGTCCCCCAAAATCTCCATCCCATGAGTCCCAAATTCTCCTCAAATGGCCCCAAATTCACTCCCAGTCACCCAAAATTCTCCCCAAATTTGCCCCCAAAAATCCCAACCCAGGAGTTCCAAATTCCCCAAAATGCCCCCAAATTCCCAATTCCCAACATGGAATTGGTGCGGAGGGGGAAGGACACCCGGAACCCCCTGGGGACGCCTGCGGGGAAAATTGGAAAAAATTCAAATTTATCCTGAAATTTTGGTCAAAAATCGCTTCAAAAATCCAATTTATTTTGTCCAAATTCGCCCAGAATTTACCCACAAATTCACCCCAGATTTCTGTCCAAATTCATGCCTAAATTGGCCCCTAAAATCCCCCCAAAAATTCACCCAAATTCACCCAAAAATCCCCAAAATTTCACTCAAATTCCCCTTCAAATTCTTCTCCAAATTCACGCCCCTGTTGACCCCAAAATCTACTCCCAAATTCCCCCAAAATTTGCTCCAAATTCCTCTCTGAATTCCCTTCCAAACTCACACCCAAATCTGCCCAAATTTGCCTCCAAATTTGCCCAAATTCCCCTTAAATTCTCCCTCAAATTCTCCCAAATTCACCCAAAAATTGCCCCAAAATCCCAATCTCAAAGACTCAAAAATCCCAAGAAACCCCCAAAACCCAAAAATTTTCCCAAAATTCCCCAAATCCCAAAGATCTGAATTCTAAAAATCCCCAAAAATTCCAAAAATCACCAAAATCCCCAAAAATCTCGATCCCAAAAATCCCCCCAAATTTTCCCAAAATCCAAAAAAATCTCCCAAAAACATCCCAAAAAAATCCTGAACCCATTGGCGGTTGCCATGGTTACCGTAGTGGTTGCCGTGGAGCGGATGCCGGTTGCCATGGTTACCGCCCTCCAGCCGGTTGCCGGGTTTGCCGTTGCCATGGAGACCGGGCGGGTGGTTGCTATGGAGGAGGCTGCTGCGGTTGCCATGGTAACCGTGGGGGTGGGAGGGGTCGGCGGCCTTGGCGCGGTTGCCGTGGTAACCGAGGTGATGCTGGTTGCCATGGAAACCGTCGGAGCGGTCGCCGTGGTCCTTCTCGGGGTCGCCGTGGTGATCGTGGGGGGCGTGGTTGCTATGGAGACCGTGGTGGTTGCCATGGAAACCGTGGGGATGCTTCTCCTGGTGGTGGTTGCCATGGAGATCGTTGTGGTTGCCATGGGGACCGTGAAGCTGCTTCTCTTGGTGGTGGTTGCCATGGTGACCGTCGTGGTGGTCCCCGTGCTTCTCCTGGTGATGGTTGCCATGGAGACCATTGTGGTTGCCATGGAGACCGTGGGGATGCTTCTCTTCCTCCTCGTCGTCATCGTGGTGGTTGCCATGGAAACCGTGAAGATGCTTCTCATGGTGGTTGCCATGGTGACCATCATGGTGGTCCCCGTGCTTCTCATGGTGGTTGCCATGGTGATTATCATGGTCGCCATGGTGACTGTGATGGTGGTCGCCATGGTGACCGCTCAGGTGGTCCCCGTGCTTTTCCTGGTGGTGGTGCTGGTTGCCATGGTGACCGTCGTGGTCGCCATGGAGACCATGGGGATGCTTCTCGTGGTGGTTGCCATGGTGACCGCCGTGGTGGTCCCCGTGCTTTTCATGGTGGTTGCCATGGAGACCGTCGTGGTTGCCATGGTGATCATGGGGATGCTTCTCCTCATGGTGGTGGCCGTGGTTGCCATGGTAACCGTGATGCTCGTGGTGGTGGTCCCCGTGCTTCTCGTGGTGATGGTGGTGGTTGCCATGGAGACCGTGGTGGTTGCCATGGTGACCGTCATGGTGGTCCCCGTGGTGGTTGCCATGGTGATGATGGGAGCCGTTGCCATGGAGACGCAGCTGCAGCTCCAGGGCCTCGATTTTCCTCTGCAGGGCCTCGCGCAGCCCCGACACGTTCCGGCTCTACAGAGGGGGAAAACGGGCCCCAAAATCACCCAAAATTACCCCAAAAATCACCCAAAACCAGCTAAAAATTACACCAAAAACAACCCCAAAAATGGCCCCAAATGAACCAAAATTTACCCTAAAAATGATCCCAAAATCGCTGCAAAGTGACCCCAAAAATGGCCCCCAAATGACTCAAAAGTGACCCAAAAAATGGCCCCAAAATGGCCCCGGAAGGCCCCGCCTCTCCACTTTAGCCCCTCCCCATTTCAGCCCCTCCCTCTTTAACCCCTCCCCCAGTCCTTTTAGCCCCTCCCCCAGCCCTTTAAACCCCTCCCCCTTAGCCACACCTATTCCTCCACCCTACTTAGCCCCGCCCATTTAGCCCCTCCCCTTTAAGCCCCTTCCCTTTTAATCCCTTTAAAGCCCCTCCCCCTTTAACCCCGCCCATTTAAGGCCCCGCCCCCACCCCTTTAAACCCCTCCCCCATTCCGTTCGCCCCACCCCCACCCATTAAACTCCGCCCCCTTTAGCCCCTCCCCTTTCAAGCCCCGCCCCTTTAAGCCCCGCCCCCTCACCTGCAGCTCCCGCAGCCGCTCCCGCATTTCCTGCAGGGCCCTCATTGGCCCCTCCCCCTCCTCTTCCTCCCGCCCCTCCCCCTCCTCCCGGCACCGCCCCGCCCCTTCCCCCCAATCCCCGCCCCCTTCCAAGGCCACGCCCGGCCAGGCCACGCCCCCTTGTCCTGAAGGGGGGGGGAGGGGCGTGCAGAGGAAGCGGAGGGGGGGGGAGGGGCGGGGTGGGGGAGGGGCGGCCGAGGCCGAGAGGAGGAGGAGCAGGAGGAGGGGGAGGGGCGGGGCCATGGTAATGAATGAATAATTAATGAGGGGTAAAATAAATGAATCAATAATTAATGAGCGCGGGGTGGGGGAGGGGCGGCGTCCGGGCGGCTGCGGAGACAAAAAAAGGGGGGGGGAGGGGAAGAAAGGGGGTGGGGGAGGGGTCAGGGAGGGTCCTCGGTATCTGAGACCCCTCCCCCACCCTGAGACCCCTCCCCCACCCGGAGACCCCTCCCCCACCCCCCAAATCCCCTTTTTCTCCCCCGTTTCCCCCCTCCCCCACCTCTAAATCCCCTCCCCTTTTCCCCAATCCCGCCCCTCCCCCACCTTTCCCACCCCTCCCCCACCCTTTGTTCCCCCCTCCCCCACCCCCAAATCCCCCTAAATCCCCTCCCCCACCCCCCCAATTTTCTCCCACCCCTCCCCCACCCCCCCAAATCCCCTCCCCCACCCCCCCAAATCCCCTCCCCCACCCCCCAATCCCCTCCCCCACCCCCCCAATTTTCTCCCGCCCCTCCCACCCCTCACCTGTCCGACCCCTCCCCCACCCCCCCCCTCCATCCCGCCCCTCCCCCCCCTCCCCTGCAGCCCCCTCCCCTCTCCCGCTCCGCTCCCGATCCGGACTGGTCTGAACTGGGACGGACTGGGAGGGGGGGGAGGGGCGGATTGGGGGGGATCAGAGCGGATCAAGGGAGGGGGGGAGGGGCCAGAGAGGGGGGGGGGAGGGGCCGGAGCGGGGCACAGAAACCAGGACGGACCAGTACAAACCAGTAAAATAAAATAAAAACCAGTAGGAACCGGTACAAACCAGTATGGACCAGTATAAACCAGTATGGACCAGAACGGACCAGTAAAAAATAGTAAAAACCAGTAGGAACCGGTACAAACCAGTATGGACCAGTATAAACCAACAGAAACCAGTAAAAACCAGTATAAATCAGTACAGACCAGTACAAACCAGTATAAACCAGTATGGACCAGTGAAAACCAGTAAAAAATAGTAAAAACCAGTAGGAACCAGTACAAACCAGTATGGACCAGTATGGACCTATAGAAACCAGTATGGACCTATAGAAACCAGTAAAAAATAGTAAAAACCAGTAGGAACCGGTACAAACCAGTATGGACCAGTACAAACCAGTACAAACCAGTATGGACCATTAAAAACCAGTAAAAACCAGTAGAAACCAGTAGGAACCGGTACAAACCAGTATGAGCCTGTAGAAACCAGTATGGACCAGTATAAACCAACAGAAACCAGTGAAAACCAGTATACACCAGCATAAACCAGTATAAATCAGTACGGACCAGTAAAAACCAGTATAAACCAGTTTGGGTTCTGAACTCCCAGAATAATCCAGTTTGGGGCTCCCAGTTTGGATTTCCCAGTTCAAACCAGTTTGGGGTTCCCAGTTCAAACCAGTTTGGGGCTCCCAGTTCAAACCAGTTTGGGGCTCCCAGTTTGGATTTCCCAGTTCAAACCAGTTTGTGTTCTAGGCTCCCAGTTTGACCAGTTTGGGGCTCCCAGTTTGGACCAGTTTGGGGCTCCCAGTTTGGATTTCCCAGTTCAAACCAGTTTGTGTTCTAGGCTCCCAGTTTGACCAGTTTGGGGCTCCCAGTTCAGACCAGTTTGGGGTTCTGTGCTCCCAGTATGGACCATTATGGGGCTCCCAGTTCAGACCAGTTTGGGGGTTCTGTGCTCCCAGTTCAGACCAGTTTGGGGTTCCCAGTTCGGACCAGTTTGGAGGGTCTGGGCTCCCAGTTCAGACCAGTTTGACCAGTTTGGTGCTCCCAGTTTGGATTTCCCAGTTCAAACCAGTTTGGGGCTCCCAGTTCAGACCAGTTTGGGGCTCCCAGTTCAGACCAGTTTGGGGCTCCCAGTTCAGACCAGTTTGGATTTCCCAGTTCAAACCAGTTTGAGTGTTCTGGGCTCCCAGTTCAGACCAGTCTGGGGCTCCCAGTTCGAACCAGTTTGGGGCTCCCAGTTCAGACCAGTTTGGGGCTCCCAGTTCAAACCAGTTTGGGGCTCCCAGTTTGGATTTCCCAGTTCAAACCAGTTTGAGTGTTCTCGGCTCCCAGTTCGGACCAGTTTGGGGGTTCTGTGCTCCCAGTATGGACCATTATGGGGGTCCCAGTTTGGACCAGTTCGGGGTTCTGTGCTCCCAGTTTGGGGCTCCCAGTTCAAACCAGTTTGGAGGGTCTGGGCTCCCAGTTCAGACCAGTTTGACCAGTTTGGTGCTCCCAGTTTGGGGCTCCCAGTTCAAACCAGTTTGGGGCTCCCAGTTCAGACCAGTTTGGGGTTCCCAGTTCAAACCAGTTTGAGTGTTCTCGGCTCCCAGTTCAGACCAGTTTGGGGCTCCCAGTTCAGACCAGTTTGGGCGTTCTGGGCACGAAGGGGTTACGGGAGGGAAGCGCCTCCATGAGCCCGCCCCGCCCCGCCGTCCCTCCGCCCCCGCTTCCTTCCTCCCTCTCTCCGTTCCTCGCTTTGCTCCACTTTTACTTCGCACAAACCCGACAAACAAACAAACCCCAAGATTTCTCCAAACTGCCCCAAATTCTTCATCTGCCGGGCACCTCGTCCTCCCTAGAACAAGATGCATGAGTGCTGCACCCCCCACCGCCACCCCAAATTGTCGAAAAACAGCGGAAATTTCCCCGGAATTTCGGGTTGGAAGATTGGATAGCATGACCGTCTCTCTGGGTAAAATGAAGACAAGGGCAAAATTCCTTTACAAAGCTCCAAAACCATCCGGAAGCGCGGAGAGAGAGAAACGGCGGATTCCGGGCTCAGCTCGGAGCGGGCGGGCTCGGAGCCGCGTGGAGCTCACCCTCAGGTATTTGGGGTTCGGGGAAAGTTTATTTTGCGAATATTTCTTTCAAATCTCTCCGTTAGATCTTTTCATTTATAGCCAATCTTCCCCTTTTTGAGAGAGAAAAAATTGTAAATTTTAGCCTCGGGTATTTGGGGTTGGGGAAAGTTTATTTTGCGATTATTTCTTTCAAATCTCTCTGTTAGATCTTTTCATTTTAGCCAATCTTCCCCTTTTTGAGAGAGAATAAATCGTAAATTTTAGCCTCGGGTATTTGGGGTTGGGGAGAGTTTATTTTGCCATAATTTCCTTCCAATCTCTCCGTTAGATCTGTTCACTTACTTTAACCAATCTTTCCCTTTTTGAGAGAGAAAAAAATTGTAAATTTTCCGGTTTATCAGCTTCTTAATATCTCGCTCGGTATAATTTTCTGGAGCAGAGCCAAGGGTTTTTAAAACACAGAGCATTTTTAAAAATTCTCTTTGAAATTCTTTACTGTTTTACTATTCTTTCTTCTTTGATTTATTTATCGCGGTTTTATTTATCTTTTTATTGTTTCACTTTTCTACTTCTGACCGATTTTAAGGCCAAGAATCTTTGGTAATGAGATGATTAATTGCTCCTGCAGTTAAGCGATGATTACTGTGGGAATATGAAGAGAAATTTTTTTTTTATTGATGCACAGCTCGGTTTTTGTGGGTTTTTTTTTTTGGTGTGCAGATCCTTTTTCGTGGTATTTTTATTGATGCACAGCTCGGTTTTTGTGGTTTGCTCTCGAGGACAGAGGAAGAAATTTTGCAGGAATTTGTCGTGGGTGCGGCCTTGCCTGAGGAGGGCAGGAGGTCATGTCAGCGTTGGGGACTTTCAGCTCTGTTTGTCCTTATTTAATCTTTGTGTTGTCCTTTTGTTTGGGTGAAATAAATGAACCTTTGGCTTTTTTTTTTTTTTTTTTTTTTTTCCATGAAAGGAAAGGAGGCATTTTTAAATCAGGAAGAAATCCCAGAGCTGAGATGGCAGAAGGGAAGAACCAGAGGTCTCTGGAGTTCCGGATCTCCAACACGACCTGGACCACCATCCTGCAGTACCTCAGGTGGGGCTGGGGGACACCAGAGGGACCCTCGGGGGGTGCAGGGAGGAGCAGCTGCGGGTGGGGTCTCACCCTGGGCTGGGGTCTCACCCTGGGCTGGGGTCTCACTCTGGGCTGGGGTCTCATCCTGGGCTGGGGTCTCACTCTGGGCTGGGGTCTCACTCTGGGCTGGGGTCTCACCCTGGGCTGGGGTCTCACTCTGGGCTGGGGTCTCACTCTGGGCTGGGGTCTCACTCTGGGCTGGGGTCTCCACCCTGGGCTGGGGTCTCCATCCTGGGCTGGGGTCTCACCCTGGGCTGGGGTCTCCATCCTGGGCTGGGGTCTCCATTCTGGGCTGGGGTCTCCATCCTGGGCTGGGGTCTCACCCTGGGCTGGGGTCTCCATCCTGGGCTGGGGTCTCCATTCTGGGCTGGGGTCTCACTCTGGGCTGGGGTCTCACTCTGGGCTGGGGTCTCCATCCTGGGCTGGGGTCTCACCCTGGGCTGGGGTCTCCATCCTGGGCTGGGGTCTCCATCCTGGGCTGGGGTCTCCATCCTGGCCTGGGGTCTCCATCCTGGGCTGGGGTCTCCATTCTGGGCCGGGGTCTCCATCCTGGGCCGGGGTCTCCATTCTGGGCTGGGGTCTCACCCTGGGCTGGGGTCTCCATCCTGGGCTGGGGTCTCCATCCTGGGCTGGGGTCTCACCCTGGGCTGGGGTCTCCATCCTGGGCTGGGGTCTCACCCTGGGCTGGGGTCTCACCCTGGGCTGGGGTCTCACTCTGGGCCGGGGTCTCCATCCTGGGCTGGGGTCTCACTCTGGGCTGGGGTCTCACACTGGGCTGGGGTCTCCATCCTGGGCTGGGGTCTCACCCTGGGCTGGGGTCTCACCCTGGGCTGGGGTCTCCATCCTGGGCTGGGGTCTCACCCTGGGCTGGGGTCTCCATTCTGGGCTGGGGTCTCCATCCTGGGCTGGGGTCTCACTCTGGGCTGGGGTCTCCATTCTGGGCTGGGGTCTCACTCTGGGCTGGGGTCTCACCCTGGGCTGGGGTCTCACCCTGGGGTGGGGTCTCCCCCTGGGCTGGGGTCTCACTCTGGGCTGGGGTCTCCATCCTGGGCTGGGGTCTCACTCTGGGCTGGGGTCTCACCCTGGGCTGGGGTCTCCATTCTGGGCTGGGGTCTCACCCTGGGCTGGGGTCTCACTCTGGGCTGGGGTCTCCATCCTGGGCTGGGGTCTCCATCCTGGGCTGGGGTCTCCACCCTGGGCTGGGGTCTCACCCTGGGCTGGGGTCTCACTCTGGGGTGGGGTCTCCATCCTGGGCTGGGGTCTCCATCCTGGGCTGGGGTCTCACCCTGGGCTGGGGTCTCCATCCTGGGCTGGGGTCTCACCCTGGGCTGGGGTCTCCATCCTGGGCTGGGGTCTCACTCTGGGCTGGGGTCTCCGTCCTGGGCTGGGGTCTCCACCCTGGGCTGGGGTCTCACTCTGGGCTGGGGTCTCACCCTGGGCTGGGGTCTCACCCTGGGCTGGGGTCTCACCCTGGGCTGGGGTCTCACCCTGGGCTGGGGTCTCCATCCTGGGCTGGGGTCTCACTCTGGGCTGGGGTCTCACCCTGGGCTGGGGTCTCACCCTGGGCTGGGGTCTCACCCTGGGCTGGGGTCTCCATCCTGGGCTGGGGTCTCCATTCTGGGCTGGGGTCTCCATCCTGGGCTGGGGTCTCATCCTGGGCTGGGGTCTCCATTCTGGGCTGGGGTCTCCATCCTGGGCTGGGGTCTCCATCCTGGGCTGGGGTCTCCATCCTGGGCTGGGGTCTCACCCTGGGCTGGGGTCTCACCCTGGGCTGGGGTCTCACTCTGGGCTGGGGTCTCCATCCTGGGCTGGGGTCTCCATCCTGGGCTGGGGTCTCACTCTGGGCTGGGGTCTCACTCTGGGCTGGGGTCTCCATCCTGGGCTGGGGTCTCCACCCTGGGCTGGGGTCTCACTCTGGGCTGGGGTCTCCATTCTGGGCTGGGGTCTCACCCTGGGCTGGGGTCTCACTCTGGGCTGGGGTCTCATCCTGGGTTGGGGTCCCACTCCCTTTTTCCCCCTGCCCAGGTTTGAGACGCCATTCGACAGCCCCCCCCAGCTCCGGCTGGAGCTGCCCCCCGGCTCCTCCGACCGCTGCCGCGTCTCGAGCACCTCCAAGCATTCCGTGGGGCTGCTGGTGTACGAGGCCGAGTCCTTCAGCGTGGCCGTCTTCGTCTTCATGCACCGCGGGCTGCCGAGCGCGCTGCAGCTGGAGCTGGCTGTGGACAAGGCTCACCTGCGCGACCTGCGCGGAACCTTCATCCGCATGATCAACATGGCCGAGCCTCCGAACCGCAGCACGATGGCCGTGGCGCGCTGCGAGCTCTCCGGCCTGGGCGAGGTGTCCCTCCCGCTGAGCGCCGGCCGCTACGAGGTGACGGCCACCGTGTCCCGCCGCGCCAGACTCCTCAAGGTGCGGCTGGAGGAGCGCGGCGGGCAGCGCTTCAACTGGCAGGGCTAGGAATGCCCCCCGTGGGATCCTCTGGAGCCCCGCAGGCATCTCCAGAGCTCCACAGGAACCTCCAGAGCTCCACAGGAACCTCCAGAGCCCCGCAGGCACTGCCAGAGCCCCGCAGGAACCTCCAGAGCCCCACAGGAACCTCCAGAGCACCACAGGAACCTCCAGAGCTCCGCAGGAACCTCCAGAGCTCCACAGGAACCTCCAGAGCCCCACAGGAACCTCCAGAGCCCCGCAGGAACCTCCAGAGCTCCACAGGAACCTCCAGAGCTCCACAGGAACCTCCAGAGCCCCACAGGCATCTCCAGAGCTCCGCAGGCATCTCCAGAGCTCCACAGGAACCTCCAGAGCTCCACAGGAACCTCCAGAGCTCCACAGGAACCTCCAGAGCCCCACAGGAACCTCCAGAGCCCCGCAGGCACCTCCAGAGCCCCACAGGAACCTCCAGAGCTCCACAGGAACCTCCAGAGCTCCGCAGGCATCTCCAGAGCTCCACAGGAACCTCCAGAGCTCCACAGGAACCTCCAGAGCTCCGCAGGCTCCTCCAGAGCTCCGCAGGCACCTCCAGAGCTCCACAGGAACCTCCAGAGCCCCACAGGCACTGCCAGAGCTCCACAGGAACCTCCAGAGCTCCACAGGAACCTCCAGAGCCCCACAGGCACTGCCAGAGCCCCGCAGGCACTGCCAGAGCCCCGCAGGCTCCTCCAGAGCCCCGCAGGAACCCCCAGAGCTCCACAGGCATCTCCAGAGCTCCGCAGGCTCCTCCAGAGCCCCGCAGGAACCTCCAGAGCTCCACAGGAACCTCCAGAGCCCCACAGGAACCTCCAGAGCTCCACAGGAACCTCCAGAGCCCCACAGGAACCTCCAGAGCTCCACAGGAACCTCCAGAGCTCCACAGGAACCTCCAGAGCCCCGCAGGAACCTCCAGAGCTCCACAGGAACCTCCAGAGCTCCGCAGGAACCTCCAGAGCCCCACAGGAACCTCCAGAGCTCCACAGGAACCTCCAGAGCCCCACAGGCACCTCCAGAGCCCCACAGGAACCTCCAGAGCTCCACAGGAACCTCCAGAGCCCCACAGGAACCTCCAGAGCTCCACAGGAACCTCCAGAGCCCCGCAGGCTCCTCCAGAGCCCCACAGGAACCTCCAGAGCTCCGCAGGCATCTCCAGAGCTCCACACACACCTGAGGAATCTTGAGGAGAACCTCGGGGGAACCACCAGGAGCTTCTGGACACCCCCGGGCCCTCATGGACACCCCGGGGTTGGGGTGTCCCACTTCAGACCTGCTTCGCTCCCTTTTGGCTTTGTTTAATAAAATGATAAGTTCTTACGTTTGCTCCGCAGAGTTAAAAAATCTGGGATTTGGGATCTGGGGATGTTTGGGGTTTGGGGTCTGGAGGGGGAAGAAAAGGATTTGGGGGATGTTTGAGAACGGGGGTGCCTTGGAACTGGGGGGGATCTGGGAATGGGGAGTGTGGGATTGCAGCGGGGACAGGGAGGGAACTGGGCAGGAGAAGATCTCACGTTTCCCTCCCTTTTTCCCCCTCACGTTTCCCGCCGTTTCCTCCCCCTCACGTTTTCCGCCATTTTGTCCCCCTCACGTTTCCCGCCATTTTGTCCCCCACACGTTTTCTGCCATTTTGTCCCCTCACGTTTCCCTCCCTTTTTCCCCCTCAGATTTACCTTTTCCTCTTCACGTTTCCCGCCATTTCCCCCCTCACGTTTCCCGCCATTTTGTCCCCCTCACATTTTCCGCCATTTTGTCCCCTCATGTTTCCCGCCGTTTCCTCCCCCTCACGTTTTCCGCCATTTTGTCCCCCTCACGTTTCACTCCCTTTTTCCCCCTCACGTTTCCCGCCATTTTGTCCCCCTCACGTTTTCCACCATTTTGTCCCCTCACGTTTCCCTCCCTTTTTCCCCCTCACATTTCCCTCCCTTTCCCCCTCACATTTACCTTTTCCTCTTCACGTTTTCCGCCATTTCCTCCCCCTCACGTTTCCCGCCGTTTCCTCCCCTTCACGTTTTCCGCCATTTCCTCCCCTTCATGTTTTCCGCCATTTCCCCCCCTCACGTTTCCCGCCGTTTCCTCCCCTCACGTTTCCCGCCATTTCCTCCCCCTCACGTTTCCCGCCATTTCCTCCCCCTCACGTTTTCCGCCATTTCCCCCCCTCACGTTTTCCGCCGTTTCCTCCCCCTCATGTTTTCCGCCATTTTGTCCCCTTCACGTTTCCTGCCATTTTGTCCCCCTCATATTTCCCTCCCTTTCCCCCTCAGATTTACCTTTTCCTCTTCACGTTTCCCGCCGTTTCCTCCCCCTCACGTTTCCCGCTGTTTCCTCCCCCTCACGTTTTCCACCATTTTGTCCCCTCACGTTTCCCTCCCTTTTTCCCCCTCACATTTCCCTCCCTTTCCCCCTCAGATTTACCTTTTCCTCTTCACATTTCCCGCCATTTCCTCCCCCTCACGTTTCCCGCCGTTTCCTTCCCCTCACGTTTTCCGCCATTTTGTCCCCTCACGTTTCCCTCTGATTTTCCCCCCCTCACGTTTCCCGCCATTTCCCCCCCCTCACGTTTTCCGCCATTTTGTCCCCCTCACGTTTCCCGCCATTTCCTCCCCTCACGTTTCCCTCCCTTTTTCCCCCTCATGTTTTCCGCCATTTTGTCCCCCTCACGTTTCCCTCTCTTTTTCCCCCTCACATTTCCCTCCCTTTTTCCCCCTCAGATTTACCTTTTCCTCTTCACGTTTCCCGCCGTTTCCTCCCCCTCACGTTTCCCGCTGTTTCCTCCCCCTCACGTTTTCCACCATTTTGTCCCCTCACGTTTCCCTCCCTTTTTCCCCCTCACATTTCCCTCCCTTTCCCCCTCAGATTTACCTTTTCCTCTTCACATTTCCCGCCATTTCCTCCCCTTCACATTTTCCACCATTTTCTCCCCTTCACATTTTCCGCCATTTTGTCCCCCTCACGTTTCCCGCCATTTTGTCCCCCTCACGTTTCCCGCCCATTTCCTCCCCTTCACATTTTCCACCATTTTGTCCCCTCACGTTTCCCTCCCTTTTTCCCCCTCACATTTCCCTCCCTTTCCCCCTCAGATTTACCTTTTCCTCTTCACATTTTCCGCCATTTCCTCCCCTTCACATTTTCCACCATTTTCTCCCCTCACGTTTCCCTCCCTTTTTCCCCCTCACATTTCCCGCCATTTCCCCCCCTCACATTTTCCGCCATTTTGTCCCCCTCACGTTTCCCGCCATTTTGTCCCTTCACATTTTCCGCCATTTTGTCCCCCTCACGTTTCCCTCCCTTTTTCCCCCTCACATTTCTCACTTTTCCCCTCACATTTTCTGCCCTTTTTCCTCTCTCACTTCCTGCCTTTCCCCCACTGGGACGCACTGGGATCTCCAACAACGCCAGGATTCCAACCGGGCTCTTTTTCAGTGCTCCCAGTTCAGACCAGTTGCTCCCTCTCGGTTCAAACCAGTACAAACCAGTACAAACCACTCAGACTCCGCCCACTCCCAGTAAACTCCAGGATCCCTGGAATTCTTTATTGCCCCTCCCCCACCCCCCAAATCTGGGGGCGGGGCTTGATGAGGAGGCGGGGCTTGATGAAAGGGGGCGGGGCTTTAAAAGGGGGAGGGGCTTCGGTCCCTCCCCTCCCCCATCCCCTCGGGCTCAGTTCTCCACGGCGGCTGCGGAAGGAAAATCCCAAAAATTGACAAATTCACAAATTTCACCTCAAATTTCTCAACAAAAATCCCAAAATTTCCCTCTCCAGGACCCCATAAATCCCAAAATTCCCAAGTTTCTCCTCAAATTTCCCCCTGAAATCCCCAAACTCCCAAATTTGCCCCCCCAAATGTCTCTCAAAAAATTCCCAAATTTCTCCCCTATATCCCAAAAATCTCTCCACAAAATCCTCAAATTTTCTTCCCAAAATTCCCCAATTTTTTCTCCGAAATTTCTCCCCTAAATCCCCAAATCCTTCTTGATTTTTCCTCAAATTTTTCCCAATTTTTTTCCCCCCAAACTTCCCAAATTTCCCCTAAAATTCCCCCCCAAATTTTTGCCCCAAAATTCCCAATTTTCCCCCCAAATTCCCTTCTTTCTCCAGGTTTCCAATTTCCCCCAAACTTCCCAAATATTCCCCAATTTTCCCCAAAATTTTCCCCCCAAAATTTTCCCCCCAAAATTCCCTTTCTTTCCTCCAAATTCCCAATTTCCCCCCAAACTTTGCCCAAAACTCCCAAATTTCCCCTCAATCTTTCAAATTTTTCCCAAAATTTCCCTTTTTTTCCCCTAAAATTCCGATTTTTTTGCCCCCCGGACCCACCCAGGCCGTCAGGGGGCGCCACCGCCGCCGCCGGGGCCTCCTCAGGGCCGCTCTGGCCGCTCAACTCGTTGGTCGGTGTCTCCTGCAACAAAATGGCGGCGCTCACCCTCCGATTGGCCAACACCGCCGTCAATCAAACCCCCCCGCTCAGCGAGGACCAATCACCTGATCGAAGAGGTGCACCGTGACGTCATCGAAGAACGACACCGCCTTGCGCTTCCGGTTGGAGCTCAGTCCCACTTCCGGCGGGCGGCGCGTTGGTTTCAGGAGGCCGCGGAGGCCGCGGCCGCTCCAGGTGGAAACCACGAGCGGGACCGGGCCCGGTGAGGCCCCCGCGGCGTCCGGAGCTTCCTCCGCGTCCTCCGCGTCCTCGTCGGGCTCGTCCGGAGCCGCCCGGGCCGCGTCGGGGCCGCCCCAGCGCGGGGGGAGAGGGCGCAGGGCCAGAGGCGGCAACGGCAGCGAGAGGCGGGAGGCCTTGGCTGAGGGGAAAAGGGCGGGAAAAGGAGGAAAATGAAGGGAAATGAGGGAAAAATGGGGAGATATGAGGGGGAAAGGGAGGGGAAAGTGGTGGAAAAGGAGGAAAATGAGGGGAAATGAGGGAAATGTGAGGGGAAAATGAGGGAAAAATGGGGGGAAATGGGGAGATATGAGGGGGAAAGTGAGGGGAAATGAGTGAAATGTGAGGGGAAAATGAGGGAAAAAGGGGGCGAAATGGGGAGATATGAGGGGGAAAGGGAGGGGAAAGGGGTGGAAATGGGGAAAATGAGGGGAAATGAGTGAAATGTGAGGGGAAAATGAGGGAAAAATGGGGGGAAATGGGGAGATATGAGGGGGAAAGGGAGGGGAAAGTGGTGGAAAAGGAGGAAAATGAGGGGAAATGAGGGAAATGTGAGGGGAAAATGGGGGAAAAATGGGGGGAAATGGGGAGATATGAGGGGGAAAGGGAGGGGAAAGTGGTGGAAATGGGGAAAATGAGGGGAAATTGGGGAAAAGTGAGATAAAAGGGGGTTAAAATCAAGGAATATAAAGGGAAAATGAGAGAAAAATAAGGGAAAATGAGGGGGGGGAATTGGGGCGAAAATTTAGGGGGGGGATTTTGAGAAAATTGGGAAAAAATTAGGGAAAAATGAGGGGAAATGAGGGAAACGGGGGAGGAAATGAGAGAAATTGCGGGAAATTAGGGGAAAATTGGGGGAAAATGAGGGGAAATTCCCCCCAAAATCCCCGAAATTCCCCCAAATCCTCCCTGAAATCCCCATATTTTTTCCCCAAAATTTCCAAATTACCCCCAAAATCTCCCTCAAAATGCACGCTCCCTCCAAAATCCCGACATTTCCCCCCAAACCCTCAAATTTCCCCCCAAAATTCCACCAAAATCCCACAATTTTTCCCCAAATCCCCCAGTTTTCCCCAATTTCCCCCCCCCAAAATCCCCAAATCTCCCAATTTCCCCCAAAATCCCCAAAATTTCCCCCTAAAATCTCCCCCAAATCCCCAATATTTTCCCCAAACCACCAAAACCTCCCTCAAATTTCCCAAAAATCCCAAATTTCCCCCCAAAACCGCCTCAAAACCTCCAAATTTTCCCCCAATTTTTCCCCCAAATTTTTCCCAAAATCCCCGAATTTTCCCCCAATATTTTCCCCCCCTCCCCCACCTCGGATCTCGGCGCTGCTCTCCCGCCGGCTGGGGGCGGGGCCTCCCTCCGTGGCTCCGCCCCCTCCCCCGCCGCTTCCTCCGCCTCCTCCTTCCGTGGCCACGCCCCCAGCCTGACCACGCCCCTGTTCCGCCTTGGCCGCGCCGCCGGTTGTGCTGGCCACGCCCTCTGCCTTGGCCACGCCCCCCGCGCGCGGCCGCAGGAGGTGGCGGGAAACGCCCTCGGTGAGCGACACCTGGAGGCGCTCCTGGCACACCTGGGACACACCTGGGGACGGGGACACACCTGGGGACACCTGGGGGGGCGGGGACACACCTGGGGACGGGGACACACCTGGGGACAGCCCCGAGGTCACCTGGGACACCTGGGGGGTCACCTGGGGGGGCGGGGACACACCTGGGGACACCTGGGACACACCTGGGGACAGCCCCGAGATCACCTGGGACACACCTGGGGACACCTGAGGGGTCACCTGGGACACCTGGAGGCGCTCCTGGCACACCTGGGACACACCTGGGGACGGGGACACCTGGGGGGACGGGGACACCGGGGGGGGCGGGGACACACCTGGGGTCACCTGGGGGGGTGGGGACACACCTGGGGACAGCCCCGAGGTCACCTGAGGGGTCACCTGGGGGGATGGGGACACACCTGGGGACACTTGGGACACACCTGGGGTCACCTGGGACACACCTGGGGACACCTGGGGGGTCACCTGGGACACCTGGAGATGCTCTTGGCACACCTGGGACACACCTGGGGTCACCTGGGACACACCTGGGGAAATTTGGGACACACCTGGGGACACCTGAGGGGTCACCTGGGACAGGGACAGCCCTGGGGACACACCTGGGGTCACCTGGGACACACCTGGGGACACCTGGGGGGGCGGGGACACACCTGGGGACAGCCCCGAGGTCACCTGGGACACCTGGAGATGTTCCTGGCACACCTGGGACACACCTGGGGACATTTGGGGCACACCTGGGGACACCTGAGGGGTCACCTGGGACACCTGGAGATGCTCCTGGCACACCTGGGACACACCTGGGGACAGCCCCGAGGTCACCTGGCACATCTGGGACACATCTGGGGGCACCTGGGAGGGTGGGGACACACCTGGGGACAGCCCCGAGGTCACCTGGGACACACCTGGGGTCACCTGAGGGGTCACCTGGCACACCTGGGACACACCTGGGGACACCTGGGGGGGTGGGGACACACCTGGGGTCACCTGAGGTGACACCCAGGACACACCTGGGCTCTCGGCCCCGCCCCCGCCGCGCAGATTTGGGGACATTTCGGGGCTTTTTGGGGCCATCTCGAGGTGTTCCGGGGACATTTTTGGGGACGTTTTGGGGGTCATCTTGGGATGTCCCAGGGACTCCATTTGGGACATTTTTGGGGACATTTCGAGGCTTTTTGGGGACATTTCGGGGGCATTTTTGGGGACATTTCGAGTTGGTTTGGGGACATTTCTGGGGTCATCTCGGGATGTTCCAGGGACTCCATTTGGGACATTTTTGGGGACATTTCGAGGCTTTTTGGAGCCTTTTTTGGGGCCATTTCGAGGATTTTTGGGGACATTTCTGGGGACACTTTTGGGGACATCTCGGGATGTCCCAGGGAGCTCCTCGGGGACGTTTTTGGGGACATTTCCAGGTTTTTTGGAGCCATTTCTGGAGACGTTTTTGGGGACATTTCCAGGTTTTTTGGGGCCATTTCTGGAGACATTTTTGGGGACATTTCCAGGTTTTTTGGGGCCGTTTTTGGGGCCATCTCGAGGTGTTCCAGGGACCCCTTTGGGGACATTTTTGGGGACACTTTGGGGTTTTTTGGGGCCGTTTTTGGGGACATTTCCAGGTTTTTTGGGGACATTTTTGGGGACATTTCTGGGGACATTTCGAGGTTTTTTGGGGACATTTCTGGAGACGTTTTTGGGGACATTTTGGGGATTTTTGGGGACATTTCTGGGGACGTTTCGAGGTTTTTTGGGGACATTTCTGGAGACGTTTTTGGGGACATTTTGAGGTTTTTTGGGGACATTTCTGGGGACATTTTGAGGTTTTTTGGGGACATTTTGGGGGACGTTTTTTGGGACATTTCCAGGGACTCCCTCAAGGACATTTTTGGGGACATTTCCGGGTTTTTTGGGGACATTTCGGGTTTTTTTTGAGTCATTTTTGGGGACATTTCTGGGGAGCCCCTTGGGGACATTTCGAGGATTTTTGGGGGCATTTTTGGGGTAATTTCGTGGTTTTTTGGGGACATTTTGAGGTTTTTTGGGTCTGTTTTTGGGGATGCCCTTGGGGACATTTTTGGGGACATTTCGAGGTTTTTTGGGGACATTTCCGGGGACCCCTTTGGGGACATTTTTAGGGGCATTTTTGGGGACGTTTCGTGGCGTTTTGGGGACATCTCCAGGTTCCTCCTCGGGGACATTTTTGGGGACATTTCCTGGCTTTTTGGGGACATTTTTGGGGACATTTCGGGCTTTTTTGGGGACATTTTTGGGGACATTTCGGGGTTTTTTGGGGACTTTTTTGGGGACCCCCTCGAGGACTTTGGGGACATTTTTGGGGACATTTCGTGGCATTTTGGGGACATTTTTGGGGACATTTCCTGGCTTTTTGGGGACATTTTTGGGGACATTTCGGGGTTTTTTGGGGACTTTTTTGGGGACCCCCTCGAGGACTTTGGGGACATTTTTGGGGACATTTTTGGGGACATTTCGCGGCATTTCGGGGACGTTTTCGGGGTCACCTCGCAGCGTTTCCTCGGGGACCGCGCCGGGGACTTGGGGCTCCTCCTCGGGGACACCCTTGGGGACATCGGGGACACCTTTGGGGACATCGGGGACCCCCCGGGGACATTGGGGACCCCCCTGGGGACATTTGGGGACACCCCCCCCCTGCGGTGCCACCCAGGGGGTCCCCGGGGGTGTCCCCAAGGGGGTCCCCAGCTCCTGGTGGCCTTGGGGACAGTTCTGGTGGCCTTGGGGACATCTCTAATGGCCTTGGGGACAGTTCTGGTGGCCCCGGTGGCCTTGGTGGCATCTCTGGTGGCCTTGGGGACACCTCTGATGGCTTTGGGGACACCTCTGGTGGCCTTGGTGACATCTCCAATGGCTTTGGGGACAGTTCTGGTGGCCTTGGTGGCCGTGGTGGCATCTCGGGTGGCTTTGGGGATACCTCGGGTGGCCTTGGGGACAGTTCTGGTGACCCCGGTGGCATCTCTGGTGGCCTTGGTGGCATCTCGGGTGGCTTTGGGGACACCTCTGGTGGCCTTGGGGGCGTCTCTGGTGGCTTTGGGGACAGTTCTGGTGGCCTTGGTGGCTTTGGGGACATCTCTGATGGCTTTGGGGACACCTCCGGTGACCTTGGGGACACCTCTGGTGGCCTTGGTGACCCCTCTGGTGCCTTTGGGGACATCTCTAATGGCCTTGGGGACACCTCTGATGCCTTTGGGGACAGTTCTGGTGGCTTTGGGGACATCTCCAATGGCTTTGGGGACAGTTCTGGTGACCTTGGGGACACCTCTGGTGGCCTTGGTGGCATCTTGGGTGGCTTTGGGGACATCTCCAATGGCTTTGGGGACAGTTCTGGTGACCCTGGTGGCCTTGGTGGCATCTCTGGTGGCTTTGGGGACATCTCTAATGGCCTTGGGGACACCTCTGGTGGCCTTGGTGGCCTTGTTGACACCTCTGATGCCTTTGGGGACACCTCTAATGGCCTTGAGGATACCTCGGGTGGCCTTGGTGACACCTCTAGTGCCTTTGGGGACAGTTCTGGTGGCCTTGGTGACATCTCCAATGGCTTTGGGGACAGTTCTGGTGGCCTTGGGGACAGTTCTGGTGGCCTTGGTGGCCTTGGTGGCATCTCGGGTGGCTTTGGTGACACCTCTGGTGGCTTTGGGGACAGTTCTGGTGGCTTTGGGGACACCTCTGGTGGCCTTGGTGACACCTCTGGTGCCTTTGGGGACAGTTCTGGTGACCCCGGTGGCATCTCTGATGGCTTTGGGGACAGTTCTGGTGACCCTGGTGACACCTCTGGTGGCCTTGGTGGCCTTGGTGGCATCTCTGATGGCTTTGGGGACAGTTCTGGTGACCCTGGTGGCATCTCGGGTGGCCTTGGGGACATGGCCGGGCTCAGCGGCGCCGTCCCTCGTCCCCACGGTGACACCGCCGGTGACAACTGCGACGTCCGGGGGGGCACCGGGGGCAGGGGGCGGGCTGGGGTCAAAGGTGACCGGGCTGGGGTCAAAGGTGACCGGTCTGGGGTCAATGTCCGGCCTTGACCCAACGATGATTGGTCCAAGGTCAACGATGACCGGTCGTGACCCAACGGTGACCGGTCCTTGGTCACTGACTGGTCTGGGGTCAATGTCCGGCCTTGACCCAAAGGTGACCGCTCTGGGGTCAACGGTGACCTGGCGTGACCCAACGATGGCCGGTCTGGGGTCAATGTCCGGTCTGGGGTCAATGATGGCCGGTCTGGGGTCAATGTCCAGTCTTGACCCAACGATGGCTGGTCTTGACCCAATGGTGACCAGTCTTGGGTCAACGATGACCGGTCTGGGGTCAATGTCCGATCTTGGGTCAACGATGGCCGGTCTTGGGTCAATGGCCGGTCTTGGGTCAATGATGACTGGTCTGGGGTCAATGTCTGGTCTGGGGTCAATGTCCGGTCTTGACCTAGCAATGACCGGTCTTGACCCAATGGTGACCGATCTTGGGTCAACGATGGCCGGTCTGGGGTCAACGATGACCGGTCTGGGGTCAATGTCCAGTCTGGGGTCAACGATGACCGGTCTGGGGTCAATGTCCAGTCTTGGGTCAATGTCCGGTCTTGGGTCAACGATGACCGGTCTGGGGTCAATGTCCGGTCTGGGGTCAACGATGACCGGTCTGGGGTCAATGTCCGGTCTTGGCACAACGATGACCGGTCCGGGGTCAATGTCCGGTCTGGGGTCAATGTCCCAGTTTGGCACAATGATGACCGGTCTGGGGTCAATGTCCGAGTTTGGCACAACGATGACCGGTCTTGGTCCAATGTCCGGTCTTGGGTCAATATCTGGTCTTGGGTCAACGATGACCGGTCCTGGCTCAATGTTGAGTCTTGGGTCAACGATGTCCGGTCTGGGGTCAACGATGACCGGTCTGGGGTCAATGTCCGGTCTTGGCACAACGATGACCGGTCTTGGTCCAATGTCCGGTCTGGGGTCAACGGTGACCGGTCTTGACCCAACGATGTCCAGTCTTGACCCAAGAGTGACCGGTCTTGGATCAATGTTGAGTCTTGGGTCAATGGTGACCGGTCTGGGGTCAATGTCCGGTTTTGGCTCAAGGATGACCGGTCTTGATCCAATGTCCAGTCTTGGGTCAATGGTGACCGGTCTGGGGTCAATGTCTGGTCTTGGGCCATCAATGGCCGGTCTTGATCCGACGGCGACCGGTCTTGGGTCAACGATGACCGGTCCAGAGTCAATGGCCGGTCTTGGGTCAACGATGACCGGTCCAGAGTCAATGTCCGGTCTTGACCCAATGGTGACCGATCGTGGGTCAATGATGACCAATCTTGGGTCAACGGTGACCGGTCTGGGGTCAATGTCCGGTCTTGACTCAATGGTGACCGGTCTTGACCCAACGATGTCCGGTCTTGACCCAATGGTGACCAGTCTTGGTCCAATGTCCGGTTGTGACCCAATGGTGACCGGTCCTTGGTCAATGTCCGGCCTTGTCCCCTTGGGGTCATTTCCAGTGACGTCCCTTTGGCCGTTGACCTTTCTTGACCCAACGGTGACCGCTCTTGGGCCAGCAATGTCCGGTCTTGACCCAACGGTGACCGCTCTTGGGCCAGCAATGTCCGGTTTTGTCCCCAAGGCGCCACCTCCGGTGACAACGGTGACAGTGACCTGTCGTGACCCAACGATGACCAGTCTTGGGTCAGCGATGACCAATCTTGGGTCACTGTCCACTCTTGACCCAACGGTGACCGGTCTGGGGTCAATGTCCGGCCCTGACCCCACGGGGTCATCTCAAGGGACAACGGTGACGTCACTTGGGCCGTTGACCTTGTTTGGGTCAACGATGACCAGTCCTGACCCAACGATGACCAGTCCTGACCCAACGATGACCGGTCTTGGGTCAATGTCCACTCTCGACCCAACGATGACCGGTCCTGGCTCAATGTTGAGTCTTGGGTCAACGATGACCGGTCTTGGGTCAATGTCCGGTCTTGACCCAACATTGACCGCTCTTGACCCAACGTTGACCTCTCTTGGGTCAACGATGACCATTCTTGGCCCAATGTCCACTCTTGACCCAACGATGACCTCTCTTGGCCCAATGTCCGTTCTTGACCCAACGATGGCCGGTCCTGGGTTGATGTCCACTCTTGACCCAACGATGACCTCTCTTGACCCAACGATGACCGCTCTTGACCCCGCGCCGACCCCTCCCCGCCCAACCTCCGTCCCCTCCCCCACTCGGGCGACAAAACCTCCCCGACCGTGACGTCACCGATGACGTCACCGATGATGACGTCACTGCCGCCTCCTCCTCCCCCACCGCCCCCTGGGGGTGACAACGCTGCTGGGTGGGGCGGCTCTTTGGCCACCCCCGATGACGTCACTGATGACGTCACTGATGACGTCACCGATGACGTCACCGCCGCCCCGTGCTGCTCCTCCAACCTGACGAAAAACTCCGACGCCCCCGAGGGGCTCCGAGCCCCCAGCACGGGCAGGACCCCGGGGGGCGGGGACGGCTGGGTGACGTCACCGATGACGTCATCAGTGACATCATCACCACCCTTTTGGCTCCCCCACGGGCGCTGTGGGGCCGGGGCTCCCCCAGCGTCCGGCAGCGGCTCCAGCAGCGGGAACGGGGACATTGTTGGGGACATTGGGGACAGCGTTGGGGACATTGGGGACAGCGTTGGGGACAGCGTTGGGGACATTGGGGGTGGCACCGTTGGGGACAGTTGGGGACACGGCCGGGCCAGCAGCGAGGACAGGCGGGCGTGGAGCTGCTCCAGCGTCGGGCGCTGGGCCGCGGGCAGGCGGCACGAACGCAGCAGCTCCGACCTGCGGGACACAGAGGGGACATTGAGGGGACACTGGGGACACTTAGGGGAATGGGGACATTGGGGACATTGGGGACATTGGGGACATTGAGAGGATTTGGGGACATTGGGGACATTGGGACATTGGGGGATTTGGGGACATTGGGGACACTGGGACATTGGGGACATTGAGAGGATTTGGGGACATTTGGGGGGATTTGAGGGGATTTGGGGACATTGGGGACATTGGGGACATTGGGGACATTGAGGGGATTTGGGGGCATTGGGGGGAATTGGGGACTTTTGGAGTTTGGGGACATTTGGGGACATTTGGGGGGATTTGGGATATTGGGGACATTGGGGACATTTGGGGACATTGAGGGGATTTGGGATTTTGGGGACATTGAGGGGATTTGGGGGGATTGGGACATTTTGGGGGATTTGGGGATGTTGGGTACATTTGGGACATTGGGGACATTGGGGGGATTTGGGATATTTGGGACATTGGAGTTTGGGGACATTTGGGGACATTTGGGGACATTGAGAGGATTTGGGACATTGGGGACATTGGGGACATTTGGAGGGAATTGGGACATTTGGGGATTTTTGGAGTTTGGGGACATTTGGGGGGATTTGGGGATGTTGGGGACATTGAGGGGATTTGGGATTTTGGGGACATTTGGGGACTTTTGGGGTGTTTGGGGACATTGGGGGGATTTGGGGTGATTTGGGGACATTGAAGGGATTTGGGATTTTGGGGACATTGAGGGGATTTGGGACATTTGGGGTCATTGGGGACATTTGGGGACATTGGGGACATTGAGGGGACATCAGGGACGGATTCCCCCAATTTTCCCCAAAACTCCAATTTACCCCCAACCCCCCCAAATGTCCCCAATGTCCCCAATGTCCCCAAATGTCCCCAATCCCCCCCAATGTCCCCAATCCCCCCAGTGTCCCCAAATGTCCCCAATCCCCCCCAAATGTCCCAACCCCCCCAGTGTCCCCAATGTCCCCCAATGTCCCCAATCCCCCCAGTGTCCCCACTGTCCCCAATCCCCCCCAGTGTCCCCAAATGTCCCCAATCCCCCCCAAATGTCCCCAATGTCCCCACTCTCACCATGCCGGTGGCAGCGCCGCCCGGGGCGGGGCCATTTCCGGGGCGTGGCCGCTCCGGAGCCGCCCAATCAGCTGCAGGTCCGACAGGTGGGGGAGGGGCTGAGCCCCCCACTCCAGGAGCTCCCACAGGGTCACGCCCAGGGCCCTGGGGGGACAAACGTGTCACCAATGTCACCTCCATTGTCACCTCCATTGTCACCAATGTCACCATTGTTATTCTCATTGTTACACCATTGTCACCATTGTCACCTCCATTGTCACCATTGTCATCGTTGTCACCATTGTCACACCAATGTCACCATTGTCACCATTGTCACCTTAGGGTCACCATTGTTACAGCAATGTCATCGTTGTTATTGTCATTGTTACATCATTGTCACCATTGTCACCATTGTCACCTTCATTGTCACCTCCATTGTCACCTTGGGGTCACCATTGTCACCATTGTCACCATTGTCACCTCCCACAGGGTCACGCCCAGGGCCCTGGGGGGACAAAGGTGTCACCATTGTCACCTCCATTGTCACCTTCATTGTCACCATTGGGGTCACCATTGTCACCATTGTCACACCAATGTCATCATTGTTATTATCATTGTTACACCATTGTCACCATTGTCACCTCCATTGTCACCTTGGGGTCACCATTGTCATCATTGTCATCGCTCTTACAGCAATGTCATCATTGTCACCTTCATTGTCACCATTGTCACCATTGTCACCTCCATTGTCACCTTCATTGTCACCTCCATTGTCACCTTCATTGTCACCTTCATTGTCACCTTGGGGTCACCAATGTCATCATTGTTATTGTCATTGTTACACCATTGTCACCATTGTCACCATTGTCACCTCCCACAGGGTCACGCCCAGAGCCCTGGGGGGACACAGGGACATTGTCACCTCCATTGTCACCTCCATTGTCACCTCCATTGTCACCATTGTCATCATTGTCACCTTCATTGTCACCTTGGGGTCACCATTGTCACACCAATGTCATCGTTGTTATTGTCATTGTTACACCATTGTCACCAATGTCATCATTGTCACGTCATTGTCACCATTGTCACCTCCCCCAGGGTCATCCCGATGTCCCCCAATGTCCCCAAATCTCCCCAAAATCCCCCCAATGTCCCCAAATCCACCAAAGTCCCAAAATGTCCCAAAAGCCCCCAATTTCCCCCAATGTCCCCAAAGTCCTCAAATGTCCCCAATGTCCCCAATGTCCCCAAATCCCCCCCAGTGTCCCCAAATCCACCAAAGTCCCAAAATGTCCCCAATGTCCCCCAATGTCCCCAATCCCCCCAATGTCCCCAATCCCCCCAATCCCCCAAATCCCCCCAATCCCCCCAATGTCCCCAATTCCCCCAAATCCCCCCAATCCCCATAATGTCCCCAATCCCCACAATGTCCCCCAATGTCCCCCAATGTCCCCAAATCCCCCCATTGTCCCCAAACCCCTGAGTGTCCCCGGTGTCCCCAAATCCACTAAAGTCCCAAAATATCCCCAATGTCCCCCCAATGTCCCCAAAGTCCCCAAATCCCCCAAATCCCCCCAATCCCCCCAACGTCCCCAATGTCCCCAATGTCCCCAACGCCCCAAACTCCTCCAATCCCCCCAAATCCCCCCAATGTCCCGAATGTCCCCAATGTCCCCAAATCCCCCCAATATCCCCCAATCCCCCCAAATGTCCCCAATCCCCCAAATGTCCCCAATCCCCCCAATCCCCCCAAATCCCCCCAATGTCCCCCAATGCCCCCAATGTCCCCAAATGTCCCCCAATGTCCCCAAATGTCCCCAATGTCCCCATCCCCCCAAATGTCCCCAAAACCCCCAAATCCCCCCAAAGTCCCCAAATGTCCCCAAATCCCCCCGTCGGTACCAGACGTTGCTCTCTGGGCTCTGCGGCGCCACCTGGAGGCTCCCCCGGGGTCCCTTTGTCACCAGCTCGGGGGCCACCCAGCGCAGGGGCACCAGGGCGCGCTCGGGGGTCACGTAGTAATCCTCCTGAAAACGGGGAGAAAAACATGAAATTTACGGAATTCCCGAAAATTCCAAAAAAATCCCGGGGATTTGGTGAAATTCCCGCGAAATTCCGAGAAATTTCGGCGAAATTACGGCGAAATTCCGAGAAATTTCGGCGAAATTTCACGAAAATTCAGCACGAAGTGCCCCCAAAAAATCCCTCCAAAATTTCCCCCAAATCTTCCTCCAAAATTTCCCCCAAAATTCTCCCAAAATCTCCCCCAATTTCCTCAAAATTATCAAAATTAACAAAATCCCGAAGGATTACTGTGGAATTTTAGGGAAGTTCCCAAGAAATTCCTGGAAATTTAATGAAAATTCCGCCCAAAGCGTCCCCAAAAATCCCTCCAAAATTTCCCCCAAAATTCTCCCAAAATCTCTCCCCATTTCCTCAAAAATTAACAAAATTCTGAGGGATTACCGTGGAATTTTAAGGAAGTTCCCAAGAAATTCCTGGAAATTTCATGAAAATTCCGCCCAAAGCACCCCCAAAAATCCCTCCAAAATTTCCCCCAAAATTCTCCCAAAATCTCTCCCCATTTCCTCAAAATTAACAAAATTCTGAGAGATTTCCGTGGAATTTTAGGGAAATTCCCAAGAAATTCCTGTGAAATTTTTTTAAGAATTCCACAATTTTTTGATGTCGGCAAAGTTCCCAAATCCCCCCAAAATTCACCAAATCCCGAGGACATCCCATGAAATTTAATAAAAATTACACTCAAATTCCCTCAAAATTCCCCCAAAATCCTCTCCAAAATCCAAAAAATTTCCCCAAATTCCCCCCAAAATTCCTCCCCAAATAATTCCCCCAAATTCCCTAAAATATCCCCCAAAAATAGCCCAAAATCCCTCCAAAACTCCTGAAAAAATTCCCCAAAATCGCTCCCCAAATCTCCCAAAAATTTCCCCAAAATTTCCTCCAAATAATTCCCCTAAATCTCCCCAAATTTCCTCTAAAATCCCCCCCAAAATTCCCCCAAAATTTCCTCAAAATTCCCCCTAAAATTCTCTTTTAAATCCCCAAAAATTCCCCAAAAATTCCCCCAAAATTCCGCCAAAATCCCCCTCAAAAATCCCAAATTTACCCCAAAATTCCCCCTAAAATTCTCTTTTAAATCCCCAAAATTCCGCCAAAATCCCCCTCAAAAATCCCAAATTTACCCCAAAATTTCCTCCAAAAATCCCAAATTCCCCCAAAATCCCAAATTTCCCAAAAATTCCCATTTTTCCCCCAATCTGACCCGGTAGTGGGCGGGGCCCAGGCCGTAGTCGCCGATCCGCGCCGTCAGCTCCGACGTCAGCAGAACGTTCCGGAGGGCCAGGTCGCTTTTTGGGGCAAAAAAAGCAAATTTTGGGTAAAACCACCAAAATTTAGAAAAATCCCAAAATTTGGAGGAAAATAACGCGAAAATTTGGGGAAAAAACTCAAAATTTTGGTGAAAAAACTCAAAATTTTGGATGAAAAAATTCAAAATTTTGGATGAAAAATGATGAAAATTTGGGGGAAAAAGAACAAAATTTAAGGAGGGAAATGTGAAATTTTTGGGATGAAATCCTGGGATTTTGGGGGTTTTTCAATGGGATTTTTGGGTGGGAATTTTGGATTTTAAAGGGGGTTTTGTGGGATTTTTTACAGGGATTTTAATGGGATTTTTATAGGAATTTTTTGATTTTTGCAGGGAATTTTAATGGGATTTTTCATGGGATTTTTATAGGAATTTTTTGATTTTTGTCAGGAATTTTAATGGGATTTTTATAGGATTTTTTTTATTTTTGCAGGGAATTTTAATGGGATTTTTATGGGATTTTTATAGGAATTTTTTGATTTTTGCAGGGAATTTTAATGGGATTTTTGATGGGATTTTTATAGGAATTTTTTGATTTTTGCAGGGAATTTTAATGGGATTTCAATGGGATTTTTATAGGAATTTTCTGATTTTTGCAGGGAATTTTAATGGGATTTTAATGAGATTTTTATAGGAATTTTCTGATTTTTGCAGGGAATTTTAATGGGATTTTAATGAGATTCTTATAGGAATTTTCTGATTTTTGCAGGGAATTTTAAAGGGATTTTAATGAGATTTTTATAGGAATTTTTTGATTTTTTACAGGAATTTTTAAAGGGATTTTTATGGGATTTTTAAAGGAATTTTTTGATTTTTTACAGGAATTTTAATGGGATTTTTTGATGGGATTTTTATAGGAATTTTTTGATTTTTGCAGGGACTTTTAATGGGATTTTTGACGGGATTTTTATAGGAATTTTTTGATTTTTGTTAGGAATTTTAATGGGATTTTTATCAGAATTTTTTGATTTTTGCAGGGAATTTTATTGGGATTTTTGATGGGATTTTTATAGGAATTTTCTGATTTTTGTCAGGAATTTTAAAGGGATTTTAATGGGATTTTTATAGGAATTTTTTGATTTTTGCAGGGAATTTTAATGGGATATATTTTTTTAAGTGAAGATGGGATAATATTGGGATTTTGATGGGATTTTGATCTGATTTTTAGTGTGAATTTTGGATTTTCCGGGGGGGATTTTTTGTTGGAATTTTAGATTTTTACAGAGATTTTAACCTGAATTTTAAATTTTAACTGGATTTTTGATGGGAATTTTTCATTTTTATGGGATTTTTAGTGGGATTTTTAGTGGGAATTTTTGATTTTCATCGGATTTTTTGTGGGAATTTTGGATTTTCATCGGATTTTTGGTGGGAATTTTGGATTTTTATGGAATTTTTAACGGGATTTTTTGTGGGAATTTTGGATTTTTACGGGGATATTAATGTGATTTTTGGTGGGAATTTTAATGGGGTTTTTATGGGGAAATTTTGGATTTTTTAAATGGAAATTTGGAATTTTAGCGGGGTTTTTGATGGGAATTTTGGATTTTTATGGGAATTTTGGATTTTAATGAGGACATTAATGCAATTTTTGGTGGGAATTTTAATGGGGTTTTTATGGGGAAATTTTGGATTTTTTAAACGGAAATTTGGAATTTTAGCAGGATTTTTGATGGGAATTTTGGATTTTTACGGGATGAATTTTAATGGGGTTTTTATGGGGAAATTTTGGATTTTTTTAAATGGAAATTTGGAATTTTAGTGGGATTTTTGATGGGAATTTTTGATTTTTACGGGATTTTCTGTGGGAATTTTGGATTTTAATGGGGATATCAATGTGATTTTTGGTGGGAATTTTAATGGGGTTTTTATGGGGAAATTTTTGGATTTTTTAAATGGAAACTTGGAATTTTAACGGGGTTTTGATGGGAATTTTGGATTTTGACGGGATTTTTTGTGGGAATTTTGGATTTTTACGGGGATATTAATGTGATTTTTGGATTTTAATAGGTTTTTAATGGAAATTTTGAATTTTAACTGGATTTTTGATGGGAATTTTTTTATTTTTACGGGATTTTTGGTGGGAATTTTAATTTGGATTTTTTTAAATGGAAATTTGGAATTTTAACGGGGTTTTTGATGGGAATTTTTTTATTTTTACGGGATTTTTGGTGGGAATTTTAATTTGGATTTTTTTAAACAGAAATTCGGAATTTTAGCGGGGTTTTTTATGGGAATTTTGATTTTTACGGGATTTTTTGCGGGAATTTTATGGGGATTTTTTTAAATTTCGTATTTTCCCCAATTTTGGGCTGAATTCTGGGGATTTTGGGTACCTGTGGACGAATCCGTGCGAATTTTAATTGGATTTTTAATGGGAATTTTGGAGTTTGATGAGGCTTTTAATGTGATTTTTATGGGGATTTTAATGGGACTTTTACAGGGACTTTTTGGTGGGATTTTTTTTAATGGGGTTTTTAATGGGATTTTTATGGAATTCGGGATTTTTACAGGGATTTTTGTGGGGAAATTTTGGATTTTCACCGGATTTTTTTTGTGGGAATTTCTGATTTTTATGGGAATTTTTTTACGGGATTTTTTGTGGGAATTTTGGATTTTAATGGGGACATCAATGTGATTTTTGGATTTTAATAGGTTTTTAATGGAAATTTGGAATTTTAAACAGGATTTTTGATGGGAATTTTGGATTTTGACGGGATTTTTTGCGGGAATTTTGGATTTTTATGGGAATTTTTTTACGGGATTTTTTGTGGGAATTTTGGATTTTAATGGGGACATCAATGTGATTTTTGGTGGGAATTTAAATGGGGTTTTTATGGGGAAATTTTGGATTTTTTTAAACGGAAATTCGGAATTTTAGCGGGATTTTTGATGGGAATTTTGGAGTTTTATGGGGATTTTAATGGGACTTTTACAGGGACTTTTTGGTGGGAATTTTAAATTTTAATGGGATTTTTGGTGGGATTTTTTTATTGGGATTTTTTTATGGAATTGGGGATTTTTACAGGGATTTTTGTGGGGAAATTTTGGATTTTCATCGGATTTTTTTTGGGAATTTTGGATTTTTATGGGAATTTTGAACGGGATTTTTTGTGGGAATTTTGGATTTTAATGGGGATATCGATGTGATTTTTCGTGTGAATTTTAATGTGATTTTTGGTGGGAATTTTGGATTTTAATAGGATTTTGATGGAAATTTGGAATTTTGATGGGATTTTTGATGGGAATTTTGGATTTTTACGGGGATATTAATGTGATTTTTGGTGGGAATTTTAATGTGATTTTTGGCGGGAATTTTAATGGGGTTTTTATGGGGAAATTTTGGATTTTTTAAATGGAAATTTGGAATTTTAACGGGGTTTTTGCTGGGAATTTTTGATTTTGACGGGATTTTTGATGGGAATTTTGGATTTTTACGGGGATATTAATGTGATTTTTGGTGGGAATTTTAATGTGATTTTTGGATTTTAATAGGTTTTTAATGGAAATTTGGAATTTTAGCGGGATTTTTGATGGGAATTTTTGATTTTAGCGGGATTTTTGATGGGAATTTTGGATTTTGACGGGATTTTTTGCGGGAATTTTGGATTTTCGTGGGGATTTTTTTAAAAATTTCGTATTTTCTCCTATTTTTGGGCTGAATTTGGGGGTTTTTGGGTACCTGTGGACGAATCCGTGGCGGTGCAGGTGGCGCAGCCCCCGCGTCACCTCCAGGGCCAGGCGCTGCAGGGTCCCCAAAGCGCGGGGGGGCGGGGCGGCCACGCCCCCGGACACGCCCCCGGACACGCCCCCTGCCCAGGCCACGCCCCCGGCCACGCCCTGCCCCCGCTGCGCCCGCAGGTAACGCTTCAGGTCACCCTAAAAAGGGATAAAAAAATTATCAAAAATTATCGAAAATTATCAAAAATGATCAAAAATTAACCCAAAATTAACCCCCAGGTAACGCTTCAGGTCACCCTAAAAAGGAAATAAAATAAATCAAAAATTATCAAAAATGATCAAAAATTAACCCAAAATGACCCCCCAAGTAATGCTTCAGGTCACCCTAAAAAGGGAATAAAAAAATATCAAAAATGATCAAAAATTAACCCAAAATTACCCCCCAGGTAACGCTTCAGGTCACCCTAAAAAGGGATAAAAAAATTATCAAAAATTATCAAAAATTAACCCAAAATGACCCCCCAAGTAATGCTTTAGGTCACCCTAAAAAGGGAATAAAAAAAATCAAAAATGATCAAAAATTAACCCAAAATTACCCCCCAGGTAACGCTTCAGGTCACCCTAAAAAAGGAATAAAATAAATCAAAAATAACCCAAAATTACCCCCCAAGTAATGCTTTAGGTGACCCTAAAAAAGGAATAAAATAAATCAAAAATTATCAAAAATTAACCCAAAATCACCCCCCAGGTAACGCTTCAGGTCACCCTAAAAAAGGACAAAAAAATTATCAAAAATTATCAAAAATTATCAAAAATTAACCCGAAATGACCCCCAGGTAACGCTTTAGGTCACCCTAAAAGGGAATAAAAATCAAATTAAAATTGACATAAAATTATCAAAAATTAACCCAAAATCACCCCCAGGTAACGCTTCAGGTCACCCTAAAAAGGAATAAAAATCAATTTAAAATTGACCTAAAATTATCCCAAAATTAACCCAAAAATTACCCCCCAGGTAACGCTTCAGGTCACCCTAAAAAAGGGAATAAAAAAATTATCAAAAATTATCAAAAATTAACCCAAAATGACCCCCCAAGTAATGCTTCAGGTCACCCTAAAAAGGGATAAAAACATTATCAAAAATTACCAAAAATTAACCAAAATTACTCCCCAGGTAATGCTTCAGGTCACCCTAAAAGGGATAAAATAAATCAAAAATTATCAAAAATGATCAAAAATTAACCCAAAATTACCCCCCAGGTAACGCTTCAGGTCACCCTAAAAAGGGATAAAAAAAAATTATCAAAAATTATCAAAAATGATCAAAAATTAACCCGAAATTACCCCCCAGGTAACGCTTCAGGTCACCCTAAAAGGGATAAAAAAAAAATCAAAAATTATCAAAAATTATCAAAAATTAACCCAAAAATACCCGTCAAGTAATGCTTCAGGTCACCCTAAAAAAGGAATAAAATAAATCAAAAATTAACCCAAAATGAACCCCCAAGTAATGCTTTAGGTCACCCTTAAAAAGGAATAAAAATCAAATCAAAAATTAACCCAAAATTACCCCCCAGGTAACGCTTCAGGTCACCCTAAAAGGGAATAAAAATCAAATTAAAATTGACCTAAAAGTATCAAAAAATTAACCCAAAATGACCACCCAAGTAATGCTTTAGGTGACCCTAAAAAAGGAATAAAATAAATCAAAAATGATCAAAAATTAACCCAAAATTACCCCCCAGGTAATGCTTCAGGTCACCCTAAAAAAGGAATAAAATAAATCAAAAATGATCAAAAATTAACCCAAAATTACCCCCCAGGTAATGCTTCAGGTCACCCTAAAAAAGGAATAAAATAAATCAAAAATTAACCCAAAATGAACCCCCAAGTAATGCTTTAGGTCACCCTTAAAAAGGAATAAAAATCAAATTAAAATTGACCTAAAATGATCAAAAATTAACCCAAAATCACCCCCAAGGTAACGCTTCAGGTCACCCTAAAAAGGGAATAAAAAAAATTCAAAAATTATCAAAAATTAACCCAAAATTCCCCCCCAGGTAACGCTTCAGGTCACCCTAAAAAGGGATAAAAAAATTATCAAAAATTATCAAAAATAATCAAAAATTAACCCAAAATGACCCCCCAAGTAATGCTTCAGGTCACCCTAAAAAGGGATAAAAAAACCCCCAAAATTTACCTAAAATTATCAAAAATTAACCCAAAATTACCCCCAGGTAACGCTTTAGGTCACCCTAAAAAAGGATAAAAAATTATCAAAAATTATCAAAAATTAACCCAAAATTACCCCCCAAGTAATGCTTTAGGTTACCCTAAAAAAGGACAAAAAAATTATCAAAAATCATCAAAAATTATCAAAAATTAACCCAAAATCACCCCCCAGGTAACGCTTCAGGTCACCCTAAAAAGGAATAAAAAAAAATCAAAAATTAACCCAAAATCCCAATTTTACACCCCAAAATTCGCTTTTTTCCCATCCGAAATTCTGCTTTTCCCTCCCAAAATCCCAATGTTAGGCCCCAATCTCATTTTTCCCCCCCCGAAATTCCCGGATTTTCCCGGATTTTCCCGGATTTTCCCGAATTTTCCGGAATTTTCCCGGATTTCGCTCACCAGCTGGCAGAACTCCCAGACGAGCAGCAGGGGGCGCTCCCGGCACCCGCCCAGGCAGCGCAGCAGGTTCGGGTGGCGCAGCGTCCTGGGGACACCGAAATCACCGGAATTACACCCAAAATTTGGCAGAAAATCGCCCCGATTTCACCCAAAATCGCCCCAAAATCACCCCAATTTCACCCAAATTCTGCCCCAAAATCCCCCAAATTTCAGCCAAAATTTGGGGTGGTTTTGGGGCAATTTTGGGGTCTTTCTGGGCTATCTCGGGGTGGTTTTTGGGGTGGTTTTTGAGTAATTTTGGGATGTTTTTGGGTGGTTTTTGGGGTGGTTTTTGAGGAATTTTTGGGGATTTGGGACGGTTTTTGGATATTTTTGGCTATTTTTGGGTTGGTTTTTGGAATATTTTTGGGTGGTTTTTGGGGCGGTTTTTGGTGTTTTTGGGTGTTTTTTTGGGTAATTTTGGGCTATGTTTGGGTTTGTTTTGGGGGCAGTTTTGGGCTATTTTTGGGGTATTTTGGGGCAGTTTTGGGTTGGTTTTGGGGCAGTTTGGAGTGGTTTTTGGGCTATTTTTGGGGTGGTTTTTGGGTCGGTTTTGGGGCAGTTTTGGGGCAGTTTTTGGGGTGTTTTGGGTGTTTTTTTGGGGTGTTTTTGGGGAAGTTTTGGGATGGTTTTGGGTATTTTGGGGGGTTTTTGGGGCGGTTTTTGGGTGGGTTTTGGGTGTTTTTTGGGTAATTTTGGGCTATTTTTGGGTTGTTTTTTGGGGCAGTTTTGGGGTATTTTGGGGGTTTTTGGGGTGGTTTTTGGGGTGGGTTTTGAGGAATTTTTGGGTGGTTTTTTGGGAGGTTTTTGGGGTAATTTTGGGCTATGTTTGGGTTGGTTTTTGGGGCATTTTGGGCTGTTTTTGGGGTGGTTTTGGGTTGGTTTTGGGGCAGTTTTGGGGTGGTTTTTGGGGTGGTTTTTGAGGAATTTTGGGGTATTTTTGGGTGGTTTTTGGGGTGTTTTGTTAGGTAATTTTGAGCTATTTTTGGGTTGGTTTTGGGGCAGTTTTGGGATGGTTTTGGGGTATTTTTGGGGGTTTTTGGGGTGGTTTTTGAGGAATTTTGGGGTGTTTTTGGGGTGGTTTTTGGGACAGTTTTGGGGCAGTTTTGGGGCAGTTTTGGGGTAGTTTTTGGGGTGTTTTTGGGTTGGTTTTGGGGTGGTTTTTGGGTAATTTTGGGCTATTTTTGGGGCTATTTTTGGGGCAGTTTGGGGGCGGTTTTGGGTTGGTTTTTGGGATATTTTCGAGTTGGTTTTTGAGGAATATTGGTGTGGTTTTGGGTGGTTTTTGGGGTATTTTTGGGTTGTTTTTGGGGTATTTTTGGGTGGTTTTTGGGGTGGTTTTTGGGGTGTTTTTGGGTGGTTTTTTGGGTTGTTTTTTGGGGTATTTTTGGGTGGTTTTGGGGATGTTTTTGGGTGGTTTTGGGGGTGGTTTTTGAGGAATTTTGGGGTGGTTTTGGGTGTTTTTTTGGGTTATTTTTGGGGTAGTTTTTGGGCCGGTTTTGGGGCAGTTTTGGGCTATTTTTGGGTTGGTTTTGGGTTGGTTTTTGGGGCAGTCTTAGAGTGGTTTTGGAGTGGTTTTTGGGCTATTTTTGGGCTATTTTTGGGCTATTTTTGGGGTATTTTTGGGTGTTTTTTGGGTATTTTTTGGGTAATTTTGGGCTATTTTTGGGGATATTTTTGGGGGCAGTTTTGGGATATTTTTGGGGCATTTTTGGGGTGGTTTTTGGGATATTTTTTGGCTATTTTTGGTTTTGGGTTGGTTTTTGGGTTATTTTTGGGGCGTTTTTGGTGTTTTTGGCACCTGTAGGGCTCGGCCTCGGCCAGGAATCGCCTCCTCTCGGGGGTCCCGGCCCCCGCCCGCAGCTCCTTCAGCACCACCTGGGCGGGGCCGGGACCCCCCCTCAGCTCCCCCAGGATCACCTGGAAAACCCAAAAACACCAAAATTCAGCAGCCAAACAGAAACGGCA